>NC_056747.1:1290874132-1291089132 GCF_019279795.1 Protopterus annectens
CACCCTGGGGATCACGTCAGTCGCCCTGCTAGACAGGGGTCCAGGCAAGTAAATATTGTGGGAAGAAATTGCCAGGGAATTGTTATGGCTAGGCTTGTATAGGCCCTAGGGCCGATAGCCTAGTACCAACCTATGAACCATAGGCCAATATTTTCTAATAACTTGTTTTACCATAGTTGTATTCCTATTATAAATTAGTAAACATATGTTCTTTGGCTTACAGTTTTTATCTATGTATTCTTGCACATTGTCTTCTTTCTGAAAACATATGTCTTATATTACTACTTCTGTTATGCTGTATCTCTCCTTCTGTAGCAACTACTTTCTGTTCACTATAGCCTCTAGCCACAAGATGATTAGCCATATTATCCATTTGTTCATTGATAGCCTTATCATTCATGTTTAATTTTGCTATCCATATCATTTGATTCTGAAATATATTTTGAAAAATATGTGGTAGGTACATACTAGTTTTGTGCAGATATGTATTCTTTTTGACATCTTTTTTATATAATGTAGTTTCTATCCTTTCTGTATGGTTCTTAATAAGTCTGATATCCAAGAAATCTATCTGTAAAAAAATGTATTGTGCTTTTAAATCTCAAAAACTCAGTAGTGATATTTATATATGTGAGAAATTCTTCAAATGCTCATAATTAAGGTAAATTATATGGTTTCTTAAGGATATTATGACAAAGAAGAATACATAATAATAATAATATGTAAAAAGAGTAGAAATATGGGTTAATATGATGTATAGTCTATCAAAATAATGCAGAATGGAGAACAGCAGCAGTTATTCCCCTCCACAAAGGTGGCCTAGCAACAGACCCGGGAATTATAGATCCATAAGTCTGACCATCCTCATCTGTAAGGCCATGAAACAAATCATGGACATGACCTCCAAACCCTGGATCCAACCCAATTCGGCTTTGTCAAGGGTAGATCTTGCCTGTTAAACCTGGTGGATTTATTTGAAAATGTGACTAGGACCATTGACGAGGGCAAATCTATGCAAACAGCATACCTTGACTTGGCAAAGGCCTTTGACACACTCAGACATTACCAATAAACTTAGCAAACTAAATGCAAACCCTTTTGTTGTGAAATGGGTTGTGAACTGGCTCACAAACTGATTACACATTATCAGAGTGGGTGACCCAACATCTACCAGCAGACCTGTCACCAGTAGGGTGCCACAAGGGTCAGTGCTGGACCCCCTATTGTTTGGTATATACTTCTCAGAAGTTCAGGCCAAAACAAAGGGGCTGTGGCTGACCAAGTTTGCAGATGACTGTAAACTGGGTGCAATTATTGAATCCCCAAATTATGTCAGTGTACTTCAGGAGGGTCTTACGCAGACCGACGACTGGTGTCTTAGTCATGGTCTCAAACTGAATGCAAAGAAATGCATCATCATTCCCTTCGGTAAAAACAGTGTCCCTTCACACTATCATATTAGCAACAATACCCTAAGTACCAATGAAGTGGTAAGGGATCTGGGATCACAAGTGGACTGTGACCTTAACTTTGACCACCATGTGTATACTGTAGTGAGGAAGGCTTTCTATGCAGCACACTTGATTAACAAAGATATCACCTCTAGTGCAAAGGAAGTTATACTCTCCCATACTTGTCACTAATCAGGCCCATAATTGAGTATAATATCACTTTTGGCATGTATCATACGCAGCACCTGCAGCAACTGGAGAGATCTCAGAGGTTTCTAATGAGGAAGATCAAGAGACCCCAGCACTTGCCTTACACAGACTGACTAAAGTCCCTGTCACTATATTCTCTACTGTATAGACTCCTTAGGGGAGACTTGTGCCTGGCTTACAGAGCAGTCTCTGTCCCAAACATAATGCATTTGCTGCACATCCGTAAATCAAACAGGACTAGAGTTACCCATTCCAGGGACCTATATATGGCCTGCAACATGAATAGGACGTGCTAGAGAAACAGATTTATTGCCCAGTGACTGCCGTGTCTTTTGAATAGGCTGCCAGTTCATGTGAAGGAGAGTACTTTTATGACACTTTTCAAAAGGAATCGGTACAAGTGGATGAGGCACCATAAATTCTTACTGGGGACAGCACCTACAACCCTCCTGGACATGGGCAGTCATTACTAAATACAATTCTGGTATTGACTAGTGTATCTATGGTATTACATTGGGATGAAATGGCTAGGATTGAAATGACCTTTGGGTCGATAGCCTAGTAACCTCCTGTGATCCTATGATCCTTTGTGATAGTCTGACAAAGGCAGGGGAGAAATGAAATGACAAAGATCACCAATGACGCTGGTAGATCCACCTCACATCCAGGAACCCTGTGTATCACAAAAAGTGAGTCACAGGGTGAGCAAGTACAAACACCACAACAGAGATGCAAGGCGATAGTGGTCCCCAGCGTAAATATAGCAGGGCGAGCAAGTACAAACACCACAACAGAGATGCAAGACGATAGTGGTCCCCAGCGTAAATATAGCAGGGCGAGCAAGTGCAAACACCACAACAGAGATGCAAGGCGATAGTGGTCCCCAGCGTAAATATAGCAGGGCGAGCAAGTACAAACACCACAACAGAGACGCAAGGCGATAGTGGTCCCCAGCGTAAATATAGCAGGGCGAGCAAGTACAAGCACCACAACAGACACGCAAGGCGATAGTCCCCAGCATAAATATAGCAGGGTGAGCAAGTACAAACACCACAACAGAGATGCAAGGCGATAGTGGTCCCCAGCGTAAATATAGCAGGGCGAGCAAGTGCAAACACCACAACAGAGACGCAAGGCAACAGTGGTCCCCAGCATAAATATAGCAGCCTGACTTCACTTCCTTGTTCTTTGAAAAAAATGAAAAATAAGAAACTTTAAAGTTCGATTTAAAAACAATAGTAATAAATAACCCAAAACGTCAGATGTTAATTTATCTTCTATAAAAGTACTGCAGAAAAACTCAAGCAGCCTTAGTCACTGGAATAACTCCAGTGTTATTTATGATAAATGCTTTCATACACAAGCTGGACTTCAACAGACCAACTTTTCAATAACAGCTTTACCTGTGGAAAACTAAATTTATGCTTAATAAAAACAAAGGATCATAAATCATGACTTGACTAACTCATGGGGAGATCTACGCCTGGCATACAGGGCATTGTCAGACCCCACTATGACAGACCTCCTGCATATCCACAAAACAAACAGTACCAGAATTACCCATTCTAAAGACTTAAACCTTGCCTGTGATATAAATAGGACCTGATGGAGAGATAGGTATGTATCCCAGAGACTACCACATCTATGGAACAGTCTCCCCACCCATGTGAAGCAGAGTTCCTCCCTAATCCAATTCAAGTGAAACTTGGGACAATTGGATAAGAAACTGAAAATTCATCCCTGGTTTGGCACCTATGTCTCTGATGCAAACAGGTAACCTGTAAATGGTTCATCTCCCAGGCCCGTGCTTACACTTATCAAGGGTATCAGAATTCATTAGAGATTTGGGGTGCATGACTAGGCTTAAAAAGGCCTGGTAAACACCTATGAATCTATGCATAGTAATGAGCCAAAACGGAGAGTAACTCATGATAAGCTAACCTCCCAGTATAAGCAAACCTGAAGTAAACAAGAGCCATCTTAGAGCCCTACAGGGACAGATCACAACAAAAGGGCTGAGACTTCAGTTGATGTCTGAAAGGTGAATGTTGTACATTTACACTACTTTAACAGACAGCACTTGTTTAGGTTATCTGTATGTTCTTTTTGTTTTTATGATAATGTGATACTTTAATCATAACTTGGAGTTAAGATACAAGTTTTGATTTTATTAAAGGCAAATTAGTGATATCACAACATACTGATATAATCTGCTAAGTTAGTAGATATGGAGGCAATTATTAAATCTGTTCTTGCTACTGGGAATGTGATTATGGTAACTTTAGTTAAACAATAACGTCCACTCAGAACTGAGGCTACACTAAATTTGGCATAGCGTTACTCTTCTGTTTTAGAAGCTTAAGATATTTATAAAGATTGTGCCACAAAAAGGAATCAATTGGAAACATTTGAATACAACAAACATGATGGAACTTTACAGGCCATTTTTATGCCTGGCCACTGTTTCTTGGAAAATATTCTACAAAATGGGAATGACCCCAAGTAATTGCTATATAAGAGGCTCATATGTGGTCACTGTCTGCTTTAAAGATATATTACATACATTCATAGGTTCATTGATTCATGGGTGTATAGTAGGCTGATGACCACTGGGGCCTTTATAAGCCTAGCAAGCTAGGGCAAGATATGCAGACTGTCCCTGTCCATTAAAGACATATATACTAGCCATGATGTGTATTTCTGATTTTCCATCGCCTTATCCAAGCTTCTCTTGAATCGGTTTAGGCAAGACATCTGCCTCACATAGATGCAAAGTCTGTTCCAGGGAACAGTGATTCTCTGAGATACATACCTCTCCCTCCAATGTGCCCTACTTATGTCACAAGCAAAATGTAAATCCCTAGAGCAAGTAATTCCGATGCTATTTATTTTGCAGTTATGCAAAATGTCCACCAGAGTAGGATCCAAGAATGCCTTGATGCCAAGCATAGATCATCTCTAAACAGTCTGTGAGAAGCCATACCACATACATGAATGTACTGGAGTCATTCACAGTTCAGTCCAACATCATACACTGGGATACAGGTACAACCAGTAACATGCAGGCTCAAACATTCCTGGAGTTTGTCAGTGCAAACACCTTGGAACAGCTAGTCTGTGCACTTACTAGGAGTGCAAATATCCTGGATCTGGTATTCACAAATATGAGGGAATGTTGCACCCCCTTCCTTGTGTAATGTCCTCACTGGTTAGATCAGATTACAAAGTGGTAACCCTTGAAATTATATATAAAGGTTGAACTCACAGCAAATTCCAGAACCTTTAAGAACTTTTCCAAGGCTAGATACCTCCTATTAAGTGAAGGCATAGTTAAATTCCAAGCTCCCCCAACCCAAATTCAGGGAATACAGTGGCCTATGAGAAAGTGTTTATGGAAACCCTTAATAAGCATGCAAATAACTGCATAGAAACAGCAATTCCAAACTGAAATAAACTTACCACAAACTCCACAAACAAGCCCCTTTGGTGGACTCCCAGTGTAAATAGGTTGTACAGCAAAAGAAAAAAAAAATCCTGTCCAAAAATAGGAAGGGCTATGCCAAAAGACAAACACATCCCTCATCAGTCTCAACAAGTAACTCAGGGGACTAATCAAGTGTACCAAAAACAACTTTGAGGCAAAAATAGCCTCCCGGGCTAAGGATAACCATAAGACAATTGTCATTTATGTAGACAATCTTAAAGCAAACACCCAACAGTGTGCTGAACTGATAGTAAATAGAACTTCCTGTACTGAACCGGAATATATAGCAAATTTGCTGGCCAGTAAATTTAGCTCCAATTTCACCCCTCTATAACCCCCCCATTTCCCCCAGGAAATACCCTTTAACATTTCTCCCCCAACTATCACTAAAGAACAGGTCCTCACTGATCTCTACAGAGCTAAAAACACTGCATCAGTTTTATTTTGATAATATCCCAAGATGCCTCCTAGATAGCTTGAGACATGACCTGTCAAGCCCACTAAAATTCAGCTGCAGCCTCCAGACAGGCTTCATCCCTAGGGAAAGGAGGATTGCAACTGTCATCCCTCTACACAAAGGTGGACCATCAACAGACCCAGTTAACTGCAGATCCATAAGTTTAACTAGTCTTATATGCAAGGCCATGGAAAGAATATTGTGTACCTGGTAAACAAAGGCATAGGAGATCTTCAAACACAGGATCCATCCCAGTTTAGTTTCATTAAGGGCAGGTCTTAGTGGACTTCTTCAAGAAGGTCACTAGAGCCATGGATGAGGGCAAAACAGTACATACTGCCTACTTTGACCTGGCAAAGTTATTTGACACAATACCTCCTGGAGGATATCCACATCTTTAGAGGATTCAGTGATAGACCCAGCTTACTATCATCAGCAAATTTGGTCAGCTAAAGGCTTTGTTTTTGACATTTGCCTTGACTTCAGAGAAGTATATTCCATACAGCAGAGGTCTCAGTACTGAGTTGAGAATTACCCGATCTAAGGAACTAAACCTCATCTGTGACATAAAGAAAACATGTTGGAGGGATAGGTATGTATTTTAGACAAACTCACAAATTTAGGGGTAAATCCCTATGTCACCCAGTGGATAGCCAAGTGGCTCACAGACAGGACACATGGTGTTAGGGTGGGGAATCCACCTCCACCTAGAGGCCTGGTCCTAGTGGTACCCCACAGGACTCAGCACTGTATCCATGGTAGTGAGAAAATTCTTCTACCTGGAGCAACTTACAAGAAAGGACATGACATCCAGATCTAGAGATCATAGTCCCACTAAACTCAGCTCTTATTAGACTCATAATCAAGTACAATGCACCCTTCAGAATATACCTGTCCATTTACAACAACTGGAGTGGCCACAAGGGTTCCTCACTAAAAGAATACAGGGTGTAAATAGTATGTCATATGTGGACCGCCTCAAAGGCATGTCCTTGTACTTGGTCTCGTACAGACTTAGAGGGGTGATCTATGCCTAACTTACAATGCATTCTATGATTCAGCCTTGATGGATCTGCTATACATTCATAAAACAAACAACAGTAGAGTTACCCGATCTAAAGATCTAAACCTTATCTGTGACATAAAGAAAACATGATGGAGGGATAGGTATGTGTATCAGAGATTACCCCTTCTCTGGAACAGACTCCCCATTCATGAGAAACAGAGCTCTTCCCTAAGCATATTCAAAAGCAATTTGGACCAATGGATGAGAAATCACAAATTCACCAGTGGCTTGTCAGCTGTAGCCCTTATGGACAGAGATAGCTTTGTAGATGCCTGAGTCACAGGAAAAAAACAAATCATTCTAGCCCATGGGCATTGATAACTGGGAAATCTGGGGCATGAATGCCTAGTAACCTCCTATGATCCTATGAAAAAGAGTATGCAGACAGGGCTTTGATGCGATCTGCATAGGACATGTTGTTCATTCCCTGTACTCTTCTCATGAGGAACCACTTTGGGCATTCAAGTTGTTGGATGTGCCTGGTTAGGTACATACTGAGGGGGGCATTCCACTTAATGATAGGTCTGATGGGGGCAAATACAGTGGAACAATGACTTCCTTGGACCTAGATGCCATGCCCTTGTTTATAAGCTGAGCAACATAGAATGATTTCCTTACTATATTAGACATCAGTTGAAACCCAGCTGGCTATCCAGAGTGTGAAATATAGCAATAACCCATGCCTGGGTGTGGGTAATGCTACATTTACCCACGGTTGGCGTGGTTTGGTCCCGAGGGCGAAGCCCGGGGTACCAAACAAAGCCAACCGTGGGTAAATTTAGCATTACCCACACCCAGAAGTGGGTTATTGCTATTATACCATGACATTATTTAAGAAAAGAAACTGTTACTTTTCTTAAATAATGGCATAGTATAATGCCTGTTTACTGCCCTTCCGCAGATGTCTGGCATCCGCGGCAGTTCTGATGTACTGCGCGCCTGCGTAGTACATCAGACCTGTGGGCAAAAGCAACGGAGAAAGCAAGATCTCCGTTGATTTTTTTTTAGTGTTTCGCTATGTTAAATGAGTTTAACATAGCGAGACAGTTTTAAAATAAGCAACGGACATCTCCGTTGCTTATTTTAAAACTGTCTCACTATGTTAAACTCATTTAACATAGCGAAACACTAAAAAAAAGCAACGGAGATCTTGCTTTCTCCGTTGCTTTAAACTGCCTCGCTATGTTAAATGGGTTTAACATAGCGAGACAGCTTTAAAATAAGCAACGGAGATCTCCGTTGCTTATTTTAAAGTTGTCTCGCTATGTTAAACCCATTTAACATAGCGAGACAGTGTTTTAAAAAACCTAGTTATACTAATGGAAAAAAGTCCGGGCGATCGGACCTTTTTCCATTAGTATAACTCGATTTACAACGGGCACGCTGGCCAATCAGCGTGCACGTTTTGGGGGGATCATGGTATAATATAGGTTTATGCCTTTATCCATGAGTTTGTTTACAGTGCTCCAGTGAGGTATTGTATCAAATGCCTCAGCCATGTCAAGGTAGGCAGTATGCACTATTTTGCCTTTATCCATAGCCTTGAAGATCTTCTCAAAGAAGTCCACCAGCTTTAGTAGGCAGGATGTTCCTTTGGCAAAACTAAACTGGGATGGTTTTCTATGTCCTTATTAATCATTTTCATGATAATTATTTCCATCACTTTGTATGTGAGACTGGTCGGACTTATCCATCTGTAGTTCCAGGGGTCCATTGATGGCCCACCCTTGTGCAGAGGGATGACCATTGCAGTCTTCCATTAGCATGATATAAAGAACTGTTCCCTATTGACAGTTGGTGGGGGTTTCTGATGGTATTTCTGGGGAGGGGGGGGGGCGGCTGGGAGAGAGAGAAATGGAGGGTTAAATGTTGAGCTGAATTTGTCAGACAGCTGATTAGCTATATCTTCCAGCTCTGTGTAGGTGGCTACAATCAGTTCTGCACACTGCTGTGTGCTGACTTTGAGGTTTTGTACATGGATGTAGAAAGCCTTGTGGTTGTCCTTTACCTGGGAGGCTATTTTTACCTCAGATATGGCTTTAGTAGACTTCATTTTCCTCTTAATTGTTTGTTTAGAATGATGAGTGTTGTTATCATGTGCGGTGTACCACTCCCTAATCTTGGCCATTACCTTTTGTTCTGTTGTTGTACAACCTGTCTGCATTTGGATTCCACCAGAGAGGTTTGTTTTTTAAATTACTTCTGGACTTACACAACCTGGAAGCTTGGAAACAGAACACATCTCCCTATTACTCCACATATAACTTTATATAACATATTATTCCTTAGGGAGAGTGTTGGTGTGTTCCTTTTAATTCTTTATGTATGAGGTGGACTGATATTATTTATTTACATTCTAGTCAGGAATGTTTGTTTTTCAGATGGAATAGTCTGCTTCTATGGAGTTGCTACTTTATTTAGTTAATAGTCATTTACTCTATTAATTAACTTTATTGCTTATTATTAATAATAGTTATAACATTTAATAGCTTCATAAAAGTACTTTTTCTATTTGCCATAGCCCTTCTTACTTTTACACTGAGACAGGGTATGTAGTGTGTATGGCCATTACACAGAAAAATGTAAGGAAAAAGACAGCTTCCAGTTCAAAGCAAACTAACATCACCACTGCAGGAGTAACACTAACACCCCAGGAGTGCAGTAAACATGCAGTACCCGTGCAAATTAGCTACACAACATGAATAGCAGTAGCACTGTACTAAATCTGAGTCATGAATACTGTGTACAAGATGTTATCTGTAGCAACTACATTACACTGCAGTTATAAAGGTGCACTAACAGGAAGGAGGCTACCTCTTACAACAGCACAGCTGATGAAGCCTGCTACTGTCACAGCAGCTGATGAAGCCTGCTACTGTCACAGCATCTGATGAAGCCTGCTACTGTCACATCATTTGGACTGCAGCTGTGAGCTAGCCTTCCACCACAAGCTGTCTGTGATATATATGCTGAATACAAAGTAGTGCTGCAAGTTGTATTACATGCCATGATGCTAAGATGAATAAACAGTAAAATATGAGGGATAAACGAATCGTCAGTAAGTTTGTTGGTAGTACGTATCACAGACCCAATGTGCCAGAGTGTTGTGCAATGTGGAAATGAACAGCACAGTGCTGTAGTATAATATTCAGTGGATGTGGGACACCTCACCAGAGGACAGACAGTCAGGTACCAATACATCTCAGCCTGTGTACCAAATAAGGGTGTAATACAGCCGCTGAAGCTCCAGCTGCTCGAATTTCACTTCTTCCCAGGCGGAGACATGTGACTGGTAACTTGTACAGCTGTCTGCCCATGCCAAAACATGAGTACTGTGTTTGAGAGAGGTGTGGAAGCCATGTGGACAGAGTGCAGTTGCCACACTTTGCTCAACCACAGAAATCGAGTTTGGGTAAAGTTAGAGCGGTGGCTGTGGTGTGGGATTGTGGGTTGGTTTAGCTAACGATTGAGAAGGGCCTTTAGGTTTTCGGAGTATGAAGGATGGTTTAGGTTTAGGGAGAAGGACAAGATTTTTAAGTTTAGGGAGTAAGGAGGAGGTTTTAGTTTTAGGGAACAATCTTGGAATTTTAGGTTTAAGAAGCAGGAAGGGGATTTTAGGTTTAAAGAGTGATCGGGAAGTTTTAGCTTTGTAGAGTATGGAGACAGTTTTGCATTTATGGACTATGCTTAGAACTGGGTGGGAGTTTTACGTTTAGGGTTTAGGTTATGGTAAGGCTATTTAGTATTGGTTGTTGGGAGGACTATGTAGGATGAGGAGATCAAGCTAATGGGAGTTAAAGCATTTGCTTTTTCATGCAAGTGGCAGCGAGCAAGTGCATCATGAACTACTAGGACATGAGCACCCGTAGAAAGACCCACCAATAAAACACATCCATCACAAACCTGGTGATAGCATCAGTAGAAAAAAATACAAACACTGAAACAACTACTCACTGTACAGCCATACATTTTATTCAAAGCCTTACAATAATGAAAAGAAATAAGCAGTCCTCTTGCACCCTCATGTGGTGAGGGAGGCTGAACCCTCCAAACCTTCCTATATACTTTTATGCATGGAGACAGCCATGCTACATTTCTGAAAACAATAGCTGTTTTTGGCTTAATCTGTTTTGATTTAATTGTTATGATATTAGGAAAAGGATTTGCATATGATAACCTGGAGTGACGATTTATTATTTTTTTTGTGAAACCAGCGTTTTTCATTACATCTGTTAAGTGGGAGAGCAGCTTAATTTTTATAACAGTTTTTTTTTACGTACAAATAGTGACACAGACTATACTGTATTCACATTACTTCCAGAATGTCATTTGCATGTGAGCAGAAAAAAAAGACTAATTCACTAAAATCTTCTTGTCAGAATGTTTTTTTTTTTTCAGCGTGTGCAGTTCCTGATTTGCTGTATGGTGTTCATTAGCATTCATGAGACACATGGACAACTACTTATTAGCAGGTGTGGCTGTTTTCCATTTTGCTGCTTATTATAGTTTTCCTGTGCTAGTTTTGTTTTAGTTAATTGTGCATCCAGGTAACAGTGTGTATAGCACTAACATCAACTACAAGTTGCTTATAGCAGCCAAATTATATATGAAAAAAGAGGAGTGATGTACTTGCCATAACGTTTCATCTGAGTTGTTGCTTTTTTATTTCTCTTCAACCTGTGCTTTCGGATCTGATATTGGATCTGACTCAGCCGTATATTGTAGCTCTAGGATCAAAAAAATCTGAGCTCCTCGCCTACCCATAATGCTCTGCTCTCCATTCATCTGTCAGATCGAGTTTGCTGCCTACATGGTAACTATGTTACACACACACACACATATATATATATATATATATATATATATATATATATATATATATATATATATATATATATATATATATATATATATATATATATATATATATAAAGTAAAAGCATATGACTCTGAATAGAATGGAACAAGGGTACTTCAGCAGCTCAAATACAGAAGCAGCAGTGACCAAAAAAAAATCTGTGACCAAAAAAAAAAACATCCACCAGGTCTCCAGCGAGGAAGAATATGGAAGGGGGTTGAAGACAAATGAAAAAGCAACAACTCAGATGGAACATTATGGTAAGTACATAACTTCTTTATCTGAAGTTGTTTTTCATTTGGTCTTCAACCTGCGCGACAGAGTCCCCAGCTACATAAATCTTGGGAGGCCTTTATGGAAGGATATTCCAGAGCACAGCAGAACCAAAGGAAGCCCCATTTCCGGAAATAATGTCCAATCTGCAGTGAGATATAAAAGTGTGTGAATTTGACCAAGTTGCTGCAGAGCAAATATCAACAGGAAGTCTAGACCAGAAAGTGGACCTGGATACTGACCTAGCAGAATGGGCTTTGATGGGTACAGACAAGGCATTCCTCTAATAGAACAAACCAGTTAAACGCAGCTTGGAATCCAATTTGCCAGATTAACTTTGGAAACTGGTTTCCCAAATTTAGCCTTGAAGTATGAAACAAAAAGTTGATCAGACTTTTTGAAGTGTTTAGTCTTAGCCAAATAAAAACATAATTGTCTATGCACACTTAGCATATGGAGTTTATATTCTCCTTTGTTTTGGAAATTAGGGAAGAAAGTGGAAGACTGATGACCTGGTTAAAGTTAGCCTCAGAAAAAACCTTGAGCAGGAAAGAAGGGTTGGTATGCAATGTCACTCTATCTTTGGGAAAGACCAAACATGGTGGTTTGATAGATAATGCTTGAAGTTCAGATACTCTTTTAGCTGAAGTGATGGCTACTAAGAAAGCAGTTTTCCATGAAAAAAGCTTCAAATCAACCTTTATTGCTGGTTCAAAGGGAGATGCAACCAAAGGTTGTAAGACCATGGAAAGGTCCCAAGGAGGAGTGGAATCCTTAATGGGAGGACAAAGAAGAAAGTTGTCCTTGAGGAAAGTTTTGCACAGCTTAGAAGAGGCCAAAGGTAATGAATTTTCTCCATCATGAAAGCTTGAGATAGCTGCAAGCTGCAACTTACCAGTGGAAAAGCTAGCTCCTCTACAAAAAATGGACTTTAAAAAATCTAACACAGCAGGAACAGGAGCCATAAAATCCAGTTGATTTCAGTGGGCCCAAATAGAAAATCTCTTCCACTTGCTGTTATATACTTTACTGGTGGAAGCTTTATGTGCTGATACTAAAATTTCTCTAACTGGGAAAGAAAGCCTGGGATTTCTAGCCATCAATGGACCTGGAGCAACCATGTGGTCAGTTTCAGGTTAGATAAATGCGGGTGAGGATATCCTGAAGGATGAGCAAGAAGGTCCGGAATGGAATCCAGAGTCCATGGTGGACATACTAGGTGAGACCAAAGGAAGGGAACCTCACACTTGTCGAGGCCAAAGGGGAGCAATGAGGATAACTTTGCTCTTCAGCCTCTGAGCCATCGGAAAACATTTGGGAATGAGAGGAAGAGGAGGGGGTTAAGCATAAAGCAGACCAGGGGGCTAAGCATGGACTAGAGCATCACTCAGTGACTGTCCCTGAGGAGGGATCAGGGCAAAAAACTCTCTGCATTTGATGTTGTAAGGAGATGCAAAGAGATCGCAACAAGGTTGACCCCATTTCTGGAAGATCATGCTTGCCACTGAAGGGTTCAGAGACCACTCATGAGGCATCAGAATGGTCCTGCTGAGCCTGTCTGCTACAATGTTTGACTTCCCCGGAATGTGCATTGCCACTAGAAAGCAGTTGGAAGAAATCACCCATTTCCACAACCTCATGGCCTCTCAACATAAGGGGTAAGGTTCCTCCCTGCTTGTTGATGTACCAAACAATGGACATGTCATCTGTTTGAATTGCAATGGTTCCTGAGGGAAGAGAGGTATGAAGGGCTTGCAACACTAGGAGCACCACTCTCATCCCCAGAATATTTATATGCAAATTGGTTGCTAAAGAGGGCCAGGTGCCTTGGACTGTCTGAACAAGGTAATGTCCCTCCCACCTGAGAAGGGAGGCATCTGTGGTCACCTTGGCCTTTGGGGGAGGAAGACAAAGGGGCAACCTTGTTCTAGAACCTGTGATAGAAGCCACCAGAGAAGGGATTCCTTGCATACTCTAAATAGTTTGATGGGATGGTTTAGAGGAGGGTCCACTGAAGAACTCTCATGTAGAGAAGAGCTGTAGGAACAAGAGTTATGGTGGCCGCCATGGAGCCCAATGTTCTTAGGACAAGACAAGCTGGAGGCATAGGAATGTCTAGAATCTGTTTAACATGGAGTGTCAGTGTGGAGATTCTGTCCGGGAGGGGGGGGGGGGCTAAGCAATGTGTCATGTCCAGACGGGCTCTGATGAAATCTAGCACCTGTACTGGATGAAGATGTAATTTCTTTAGGTTGATGAAGATGCCAAAGGTTGAGGCTAGCTGAAGTAGGGAGTCAATGCCTGGTGGAGCAAATGAGGAGCCAATCATCCAGATAGAGAAACACACAGAATCCTCACAGTCTCAGGTGAGCTGCTACTACTGCCATCCATTTGGTGAACACCCCGAGGGTTGTGGCGAGACCAAAGGGGAGTACTCTGAACTGGTAATGATTGCTCCCCAGCTGGAAGCAGAGAAACTTTCTGGAACACCTGTTCATTCTGATGTGATACTATGCATCTTGAAGGTCTATCGAGCACATCCAGTTGTCCTTTTGTAGGAAGGGCAGAATGGACTAAATTGTGACCATTCGGAAATTTAAATAAGCAACTGACTTGCTCAGGTTTGTCAAATCCAGAATGGGTCTGAAGTCCCCTGTTTTCTTGGGCACTTAAAAGAATCTGGAATAGATGTCTGATCTGATCTTTTCTTGGGGGACAGTCCGGATTACTCTTATTGTGAGCAGCTTTGAAATTTCTAAGGCTGCAGCCTCCCTCTGACTGGGTGGAACAGTGAGGAGGGAGTTGGGTGGAGGGAGATTTTGGAAAAAGGGAATGACATAGCATCTGAATATTATGCTTAACACCCAACGGTCATTTGTGATGGCTTTCCAGGCTGTTGGGTGTAGAGAAAGACATCCCCTGACTGCCTACAGAGATGAGCAGTTGGGAAATCCTTCAGGATCACTGATTGGGCCTGTCCAAGAAGGTATCTCGAGACCCCTAGTTCATGGGACCCCCTCTGCCACGAGGGTGGAGTCTGCCATTAGCACTGTTTCCACCTCTGCCTCTGGAGGAAAGGTCTCCCTGTGATTCCTGGAAAGGACCTTGAGATCTTTGGAACCGCATGTTGGTTGCTGTCAAAAGATCATTGAGGGGTGGCAAATGGATTCTGATGGCAGGCAAGGTCGTCCCATCCTTCTCACTCTGGGAGAGAGTGTGTCTAACCATGGGACTAAACAAAGATGATTCATCGAAAGGGGCATTAGAAAGAGATGCCTTAAAGGTTCCATAAAATCACAGAGCTGTATCCAGGCATGGCGCCTTATAGCAATGCCTGAAATGACTGCCCGTGAGGCACCCTCTGCCACATATGAGATTAGCCTCATGGATGTATTAGCTATAGACTGGAGGGTGGCCATTCTGGAGGAAAATGTTTTCTGTCCATCTGGAGATGTGGACCCTGGGGTAGGACTAGAGAGCTCCTTGACCAGGTCTCTCTGAAGTCTGGTCACATGTGAGTCTGGTCACATGTCAAATAGTTTAACACCCACTTCCCCAACCTGTCCACCACCCGAGACTTTCTTTTTGGGGGGTGAACAGAGGAGCTTTCCTGGGCCAGCTCCTTCTTTGTGGCTGCTGCAACCACCATGGCATTGATATGGACACCCTTAGTCCAATGGTCTCTATCTGAAGAAGTGCTAAGGATCTTGGCTGGGTATTTGGGGATGGATTCTACTATGTCTGGCTCTTTCCACACCCTGTGAGAGATGAGATCAATAACAGGGTCCACAGAGGGGACACCCAAGATGTAGATGGGCTTGACCCAAAGGCTTCCAGGAACACCAACCCATTTGGGTTAGGGTTTTGGGCAGACCACCCACCTTTCTGGCACAGGATTTCCATGATGTCTCCAAATGAGATGACTAAGGTGGGGATCTTAGGGACCCTTCCTCCAAATCAGTGTCCTCAGTGAGGGATTCTAGGGAGGAATCCATGTGTCTCCTTTTGCACATAAGGTTACTAGGAACCTCCATGGTGGGTTGCTCCAGGAAGGTATCAGAAGACTCTGGGAAGATGTCTGGAAGCTCTTCTGGGCAGGTTGTCTGGGAGGAGACAGAAAGGATGACTCTAGCACAAACTCTCCTGAGGAGGGACCAGGCTCCAAGGGAGGGAGAGTCAAGTCTCTCCTAGGGACGAGAAAACCATGTTCACCAGCTTAAATGCTGAGGGTGAATGGGAATCTGAAGGAACCCTCACTAGGGCCAAGGATGTTGGTGACGAAACCCTGTGAGGCCCCGTCACTCTCAGATCCAAGAGGGGAGTTGGAGCAAAACTATCAAATGCCAAGGCTCCAAGTGGAAGAGACTGCTCTGAAAAACCTTCCAGCTGACATCTAACCCTCATACCTGATGCCCGTACCATGGCTCTGAGAGTTGCCCCAGTCTGAGACTGTTGGGGCCAAACTACTCGTGGCCATCATCGGAGTCGAAGTAACTGTACCTGTCGGCTCTGAACATGTCAGCTCTCAGGATTCTTGGACCCAACAATTCCAAAGCCAGGGATCGTATCAAAGAAGGAGAGATGGGAACAAAAGAAGGCTGATGGCTACCAGATCCAACAGGGAATGGAGCAGGCAAAACCCCCAGTGGAATTTGTGCCTTGAGGAATCTCAACAACATTCTGACAACCTCAGCTTCAGAGAGGCTCCAGGATGACCTGATGGATGAAGCAACAGAAGGCAGCCTGGAGACTGGTCTAGGGGACTGAAGAAGTGGTGACTTAGATCTGGAGGTAATCAGCTCTGGAGAGAACCTCAGAGACTGGAGCTGGACCTCACCTTCACTAGGATCCAAGGGCTTAGGATCCAAAGTTTTGGCAGACCTGCGAGAAGGCTCACCAGGCAAGGAAGAACCTCTATACATGGACCTTTTATTTTCTTTGTGTTTCTTGGTGGGGGGTTGAGCCCCTGAAGTTGAAGGAGAACCAGAAGAAGGCAGAGACCCTTAAGGATCAGCTTATTTCTTCTGTCAATCAGGATGTGCTGATTGAAACCAGCAGAGACAGAGCAAGAGGAGTCCAAGTGAAAGGCCCCAAGGAAAACACACACTCTTTGTGGGCATTGGAAAGTGGGATTTTATGCTCAAATATAGCACATTTTTTAAACCCTTCTGGCTTATCAGACATGGTAAAGCCCAAAAGACAAATAGCCTAGAAGAAAGGGAAGGGAAAACGAAAGTTTAAAGAGAAGCAGAAAGTACAGTAAAAGGAAATGGACCTAAGCAGTTATCAGAGATAGGATAGGGGAAGCAGAACTATACTCAATTGAAGCAAATTTTAAAAAAATTTGAAAGAAAAAAATATTTACTAACCACAAAGGAGCTCAGATAATCTCAATTCTTATGCTGTTCAAAAACATGGCAAAAGAGATCTGAGGGATGAAGGGAGAGTAGGGAATTATGGGTAGGGGAGGAGCTCAAATTTTTCAGATCATACAGCTATAGTATACGGCTGAGTCAGGTCCAATATTGGATCTGAACTCACAGGGTGAAGACCAAATGAAAAACAACAACTTCAGATCTTTCCTTTCTTGTCATTAACAGCAGAGCTTATGTGCAATTCTTAGTTTAGGTTAGTAATCTGGTTGGCTTTTTTAAAAAGATACATGAATTTGTATGCAGCTCTCCTTGGGTCTCAGTGGGGTTCCTCCCACTTCCCAAAAACATGGTGAATGTTTCCACCTCAAACTCATCCAAGAATGAAGCTATGGGGAACAGCATGTACTCTAGATGGTGCCCTACAGAGGGAAGAGCTGTATAGACCAACCATTTTGGACATATGCTGTGGTGCACAGTATCCTCAAGATAGGAGAACACAGACCATAGACTATGCACCATGTCAGGGCTCGCCACTCATTGGTGTAAAAATTGTCTCTAGGGCATTCAGTCATGTTGACTAATGTTGCCAAATGTGCATGGGTATTTGCCAATGACAAGTGGGTTGAAGACCCAGCCTACTCCAACCTACTCCAGGGATCCATGCTAATGGTGGGAGAGGTATATGTATCCCTAATGGCCAGTGTGTGCCTACCCTAAAGCCTCACAACCCTGAGTCAATAAGTTACTGGCCAGCCAATGTCCAGTTGCTGAGCTTGGGTTACCTGGGATAGCTCTGTTGGGCAAAATCTGGACATAAAACTGATGAGCCTGCCTAACGTGAATTAAGACTTGCAACAGTCAAAATAGGTTTACTGACAGGATGCAGCTTGGAAGTGGATGACATGATGATAAGGAGGAAGCTGGACATCCTATGTATCCAGGAGACAAAATGGAATGGCAGTGGAGCAAAGCTACTTGGCTTGGAGTCCAGTGTCTACTACACAGGAAGAGTACAAACTAGAAATGGTGTGGGAACTGCAGTGAGTGATAAGCTTCAGAAGACAGTGACAGATGTAATCAAAATTAGTGATGCACTCATGGCAATTAGATTCCATTGTAAGGACAGGGCACAATTCATAATCTCAGCCTATGCCCCATTGCAGGGTTGTGATAGTGAAAAGGAATGCAATCAGGCAGCATTTGCAGGACCTTCTAGATCAAACAGGACAACAAAAATCAGTCTTGATAATGGGTGACCTGAATGCATATATCAGGAGAGACAGAACAGTATATGATGACTCTCTTGGTCCACATG
Source organism: Protopterus annectens (assembly GCF_019279795.1). Lineage (NCBI taxonomy): Eukaryota > Metazoa > Chordata > Ceratodontiformes > Protopteridae > Protopterus > Protopterus annectens. The sequence goes on from NC_056747.1 coordinate 1,290,892,622, forward strand.
GATAGGGCAATAAGAATAAAGAAGGAGAGCCCATTCTAGGTTTATTTCTGGCAAATGGTTTGATGCTGGAGAAACACAGGGTTCAGTAAGATGGACATTCACAAAATCACACACAACAGTGGCCAACCTGCAAGTCAGGTAGCCTTCCTCACAGTAAGAAAAGGGCACTGGGGTGGAATCAGTGATTGCAAAGTCATCCTCATTAAAACATTCGTCCCACATCATCAACCACTGGTTACCATAATCAGCTGCAAGCAGTGGTCAAAGAATGCTCTAAGGTCAACAGAGACTTGGCTGAAGACCTGGAAGTTGACTGGATAGAAAGCAAAAGAGATCAAAGAATTACTCAGGTCTTTAGCACCTCAGGAAGAAGAGGAAATAGGTGGAGATGAAAAAGAATGGCAGCACCTCAAAACAGCATGTGTGAGGACTGCAGAACAGATACGTGGCTGAGCCAGGTATGGAAATAAGCTGCATTAGGAAAGCTGGTGGTGGAATGCAGAAGTCTAGGAAGCCATCAAAATAAGGAGAAGTGCAGGAAAAAGTGGGAGGTAGAAAAAGACAGACCAGGCTAGGAAGGAATACTGGTTGGCTAACAAAGAGGCTAACAGAGGAGATGTAATAGCAAAGAACAAGGCATCAGAGGCACTCTACCAGCTTATGGAAAGTGACTCAGTAGATAACACATACAAACAATATCAGCTTGCAAGGCAAAGACAGAAAGATAGAGAATATAAGCGAGCACCTTTTGTAAGGATGCCAGTAATAACCTGTTCACCAGCTCACAGGGCATCAAAGGCAGATGGAAGGAGTACTTCCCAGCAGCTTCTGAACGAAGAAAACCCTTCAGAAACTGTACTGCCCCAGACACAACCTACAGTGAGAGAAAAGGAGGAGCCCACCCTAGAAGAAGTAAGAACAACGCTAAGGAATATGAAATCAGGGAAAACAGCAGGCTCAGATGAGGTCACAGCAGATATGATAAAGATGTTGGATGAGAAGGGGAGAAATGACTACTGAGAGCACTAACAGCAGTACAGAAAGAAAGATGTATCTCAAATGACAAGAGAAATAGTATTCTAGTGCCAATGTGCAAGAAAAAGGGGACAACCACAACAGTGGGCAGTACAGAGGTATCAAACTTCTGTCACATTACTTGAAAGTTCTGGACAGCGTGATTGAAAAATGTATACATAGAGCAGTAGAAAGTAAAATGAGAGATGAGCACTTTGGATTTAGATCAGAATGCAGCGCAACTAACCCAATGTTTCAGTGAGAGGGATAGTCGGGAAGAAGTTAGAAATGAAGGAAGAATCCAGCTGGGCACTCCTAGAGTTGGAGAAAGCATATGACAAGGTCACAAGAAAGCTGATTTGGACAGCCCTGCAGTGGTTCAAAGTTCCAGAAACAGTGGTAGAATTAGTGCAGGCTATGTACAAGGACCCAATTTCTCAAGTACGAACAGTGTTTGGCCTCACAAAGGGGTTACCAGTGAGAGTGGGTGTGCATCAGGGTTCAGCTCTGAGCCCACTGCTGTTCATACAGGTGATGGACTTCATTAGCAAACAGGTTGAAGGGGACAGATCAACAAAGCTGCAGTATGCAGTTGATGTGGAATTTCAGGCAGTCTCTAACCAAGAACTTCAGCAAAGGCTAGGGGAATGGAATGCAAAACTGAAGGTGGAATTTCAGGCAGTCTCTAACCAAGAACTTCAGCAAAGGCTAGGGGAATGGAATGCAAAACTGAAGGTGGAATTTCAGGCAGTCTCTAACCAAGAACTTCAGCAAAGGCTACGGGAATGGAATGCAAAACTGAAGGTGGAATTTCAGGCAGTCTCTAACCAAGAACTTCAGCAAAGGCTAGGGGAATGGAATGCAAAACTGAAGGTGGAATTTCAGGCAGTCTCTAACCAAGAACTTCAGCAAAGGCTAGGGGAATGGAATGCAAAATTGAAGGCACGTGAGATGAAAATAAGCACAGATAACCAGTCGCAGTCGCAATCGCAAGTGGGGGAAATGTGAACATTGATACAGAAGGGGAAATAGTCAAACAGGTTAACAGCTTCAAGTATCTGGGAGGGGTGACAGCGGAGAAGGGAAGTCTGAATGAGGAGGTAGGTCAAAGCTAGAATCAGAGGGGCTACAGGCAACTGGTACAGAGTGTCAATGGTAGTGTATGACAGAAGAATGCCAAAGAGGCTGAAAAGTAAGGTGTACAAAACAGCAGTGCGAGTTCAGTACTACTGTATGGCCTGGGAACCTGGGCTGTAAAGGCAGAGTAGCTGAGGAAGCTAAGGATGATGGAGATGAAGTGCCTGAGAAGGGTGGTAGGATACACACTGTGGGGCAGATGAAGAAATGAGGACAGCAGAGCAAAGCCCAAGTAGCTTCAGCTGCAGAGACAGTAAGGACAACTGATTTCAGTGGCTTGGGCACATGTGCAGAAAAGCAGAAGACAGTCTAGTGAAGAAAATTTGGGAGAGACAGGAAGAAAGAAAGACGAAATGAAGGTGTCCAGCAAAAAAAAAAATATGATGAATTGTGTGAAAGAAGATATGCAACAGTCAGGCATGACTGTTAAAGAAGGTAGGAGATTGGCATTGAATAGGTTCATAGGTTCATACTAGGCTATCTGCCCTAGGGCATTTACAAGCCTAGCCAGAGTGTGTTAATTAATTTTGCTATGCCCTTTTTCGAGGTTAGTATACTGCCTCTGTCTAACAGTGACACAGAAGTGATACCCGGGGTAAACCTACTATCTCCCATCCACTCATCAAGATTCCTCTTGAAGAGAGTCAATGAGGGACTCTGCCTAATCTGGACTGGGATTTTATTCCAGAGTGAAGGGAGCCTCTGGGTTATGAATCTGTCCCTCCAGCATGTCCTATTTATTTCAGTGCTGAGGTTCAAGTCTCTCGAGCGCATAGCTCGATGGGATTTGGATTTTCTGAGGTGCAGCATGTCCATTAAATTCGGGTTGGACATGGCTTTATACGTCAGGCACAGATCGCCTCTGAGCAGGTGGTATGCCACTGAGTAGAGCTGGAGTTTCTTTAACCGGGCAGCATATGGCATCTGTTTGAGCCCTTTGATCCTCTTGGTGAGGTACTTTTGGGGTCTTTCCAATTGCTGCAGGTGTCTGGTAAGGTACATCCCAAGAGGGGCATTGTACTCAATTATGGGCCTGATGAGGGATGAGTAAAGAGGCACGATGACCTCCCCTGATCTAGATGTGAATCCCTTTATGATTAGGTGGGCTATATAAAATGTTTTTCTAACCACTTTGGCCACGTGGTTGTCAAATGAGAGATTGCTATCAACTTGGGTCCCGAGGTCCCTAATTACTTCTTCCATACTTAATGGATTACCACCTATGTGGTAATTTGTGGGCACTTTGTTTTTGCCAAAGGGGATGACTATACACTTTTTGTCATTTAGCTTGAGGCCATGGCTCTGGCACCAGTTGTCTGTTTCTATGAGGCCCTTTTGTAGGATGCTTGTGTCGGCTGGAGAGTCGATTATGGTGCCCAGTTTGCAGTCATCTGCGAACTTGGTCAGCCACAGTCCTTCTGTATTGGCCTGTACCTCCGAGAAATATATACCGAACAAGAGAGGTCCTAGGACTGAGCCTTGTGGGACGCCACTTGTAACTGGTTTGGAGTCTGACATGGCTCCAGCAATTCTAACCATGTGGGTTCTGTCCTTGAGCCAGTTTGCAACCCATCTAGTGACATAGGGGTTTATATTTAAGCTGGTGAGCTTATCTATAAATCCTGAGTGGGGTATTGTATCGAAGGCTTTTGCGAGGTCCAGGTAGGCTGTGTGGACCACCTTCCCGTCATCAATGGCCTTGGTGACTGTTTCAAAGAAATCAAACAGGTTTAAGAGGCAGGATCTGCCCTTAACAAAGCCAAACTGGGTAGGATCCAGTGTCTGTAGGTCCCCAATATCTTTATTTATGAGGTCCATTATGATCCTTTCCATAGCTTTGCAGACCAAGCTAGTCAGGCTTATGGGGTGATAGTTTCCAGGATCCGTTGAGGCACCACCTTTGTGGAGAGGGACCACTGTTGCTGTACGCCACTCTTTGGGTACATAGCCTATAGTAAGGCTGAGATTGAACAGCAGTTTTATGTTTGGGTTTAGTTCTTCTTGGAGTTCATGTAGGACGCAGCCCGGGACACCGTCTGGTCCCATTGATGCTGTGTTCTTTGCTTTGGAAAGGGCGGCTCTTACCTGAGCATCTGAGATGTCAGGGGGCAGTACTCTGCTGGGATAGATATTTGCCCTTTTGGTGGGGAAGGGGGGGAGAAGTTTGCGCTGAATCTGTCAGCTAGGATGTTGGCAATGTCTGTGGGTTCGGTGTATTTTTTGTCATTTTGGACTAATTCTGAGCATATCTGGGAATTCCCACCCAGGTTCCTAACATAACTAAATAAAGCCTTGTGATTATCCTTAGTGTCCTGTGCAATTTTTTTCTCAAATCTGGCCTTAGATGATTTTGTGAGTGCCCGTAGTTTTTTGCTAATACTGATCAGAGATGCTTTCTCTTTTTGGGATTTTGCTCTATCATGTAGTAGCTTCCTCCTTCTATTGTATAGTTTGTTTATGGCTGGGGTCCACCAGACAGGACACCTGCCTTTGGAGGATTGGGTCTTGGTTTTGTTTGAGATTGCATGATCCATGCATTCCTGAAGGTGTTCATAGAATGTGTTTATAAAGGATTCTGTGGTCTGGGCCATATTTTCCAAAGGCCCGGGGGCTTTGAAGGATTCCACCTCAGTTTTGAGGAGTGTGAAATTTTCTTTAGAGAAGTTTTTCACTGTGGTTTTCTGGGCAGGCGCTGGGGTCGGGATGTGAATATCTAGTGAGATTAGTTTATGGTCTGATCTTACCAGTGAGGGATACACTTCTGGTCTGGAGCATAGAGTCCCCATGTTGGTGATTATCAGGTCCAGTATGTTTTCCCCTCTTGTGGGAGTGGTAACAAGTTGTTCCATAGCATTTGAGTTTATAAATTCTAGGAACCTTTGGGCTAGGGTGTTGGAGCTAGAGTAATGCTCCCAGTCTATGTTTGGGTAGTTGAAGTCACCCAGTATAATGGTATTTGGAGATAACTTCATATTTTCCAGTGTTCTCGGGAAGGCCGAGTGGGGTTCCTGGGTTTGGGAGGGTGGTCTGTAGCAGGCTATAAACTGGAAGGCAGTTTTACCCACTGTTAGTTGTACATGGATAGTCTGAGGACTGAATATAAAGACTGAATGAATGGAAAGAGATAGTGACACTTGACACATCACCCCAGCCCTGTACAGAACATAGGAAAAGGGGATTGATGATGATGATGATGATGCAAACGTAGGAACTGTAGTTAGTCACTTTATGATACCCAGACCCTCAGAATTGAACACTCTCTAAACTGGATGCAAACTAAATGTTGAAAAATGTGGTATCATACTTTTTGATAGAAAACCGCTCTTCTGAGTATGCTGTCTAAACAACACACTTCTAACAAATTTAAATGTTGTTAGGGGACAACTCCCTCTCTTTTTACTATCATGTACCAGTGGTTGTCAGGAAATAATTATTTAGAGTAACCAATTTGTCAAAGGAATTTGTCTAAAGAGGTAATCACTCTCTTATACTCAGCAATGATCAGAGCATTTATTGAGTACACTTACCTCGTTGAACTGTATTTCACTAAACATATAAAACAATTAGAAAGACCTCAAAGGTTCCCCCCAAAAAGATAACAGGCATAAATTCCCTGAACTACCAACAAAGGCTGGAAGCTCTATCCCTTTATTCAGTGTCAGACTTTTGTGGGGAGAGCTCTGTCTTGCTTACCACACCACTGGAGACCCAATTATCCTGAACCTTCTTCTCTGCATGTCCAATATATCCACCAAACTACAGCTAGGGATCTAAATCTTTACCAATAGATAAATAAAACATGATGGAAGAACAGGTGTAGAATCCAGCACCTCTCAAACCTCTGTAATAAACTTTCCCTGAGTATTAAGTAGTGGGACTCACTATCTTACTTTAAACATAAACTAGATGACAGTGTGGGTATCTACAAATGTACTCCAGGACTGACCAATAAGCAGAACAGAGGCATGGCCTGAGGGAAGGTGATGGCAAGGGTGTAACAGTCATGAGGCTCAGTGACCTTGGAATATCTGTGGGTCTACAATCAATGCAAACAAGTTCCAAGACAAATGAATGAACACTTCTGTATTCCAGGGAGGATGCTTGACCAAAAAATTGATTATGATTGGCTCCAGAGGACTCTTGAGTATCAAACATTTTTGTTCTCCAAAAAGGATTACAAATGATACACTTTATGTGACAAGAATGTATGAGCAGAGTCAAATAACACCAGTGAATGACATGGGTTTGTTTATGTATTTAGTTATTTAGTTATTTGATTTTAGTTGACTTAACATTTGTTTACTGGCATAGTCTGTCTGGGAATGTACCCATGTTCAGCAGAGGCCTGGGGAGAAAAGCTCCAGAGAATTTACATTTATAATAGTAAATACAAAATTACATTTGAAACCTGACACATAGAGTCAAATATTTACAAACGTACAGATAAGCTGAGAACAGAGTCAAATATTTACATAACTGAGAGGCAACATGGTAGGTGTGATAGAATAACATAAGTTGTTGACATGAGAGTCTAGGATTGTAATGGGATGTTTAGTTTCAGATATACTAGTGAAGATAGATATGATGCTTAAGTACTGTGAGAAGAAAGTTATACAGAATGCAGTAAAACAATACAGCCAAGCGAGATAAAGCTTTGTTAAATATATATTACAGACAGATGAAAGTTGTGATATAGAGGGGTGAGATTTTGAAATGGAAATATTAGAGTTTAAGGAGAGCTAGAGGAAATATAAAGAAAATAGAATGTTTTCATGGATACGGGGGCAAAAGTGGAGGTGAGTTTTAAGTCGGACAGTAGATGGTTATCCGGTTTATTTACATTTGTTTACCGGGGTAAAGCCCTGATCAATACTGGCTAATTTGAGGCTCAGCCTGGATGAAATACAAACAATAGATACTGAAGTGTAAGCAATAACAGAATAGTTCAGACTAATTACAGAGCAATTCTTTGGTTCTGCCACCTCACTGTACCCAGGGAAGAACTATCACAAAGAGCCCTTTTCCCAGCCTAGTATGGCCTCAAATATGCCATCCTGAGTACCTAAAAAGGACCTCATCAGATGCTAAACAGATAAGTATGGGACCATATTTTATTAAAGAAATAGCACAAACATTACTGAACTGAATATGAAAGGAAGTAGGGACAGATATGAGACACTACAGTTGGAAAATGAAATATTTTTAAAGTAAAAATATGATAACTGGGATTTGAGGATGTTTGACAGAGAAATGACAGCCCCAGCAAGACACATGAGCATGTGTGATGTTACCTGAAATCTGTATTACTAGGAATATCTGCTTGTATTTTTGTTGTTCCTTTTAGCATAGGAGGTAAAATGTAAAACTGGAGGAGTTGCCCGTGTGTGCAGTCACTACATCTGCAATGTGTGAATGTGTACCTGCCTACTGCACCATTCCTGAAGTAGAAATATGTGAACAAACACTACTTGAATAGCTATCTCTGTCTCTCCCTGGGAGTTGGAAACAACTAACACACTGCACAATTCCGTTCACAGCAGGACTATGCAGTTTGCTAGTCTTGAGCAGTTCAGAGAGGATTGTAATGCTACATAAGTATGAGTTCTAAACAGTTATATGAGTTTGAAGTCAGACATTTCACAAAGTAAATTATTAATAGGATTTTAAATAATGTGTCATGGGAAATGAGTATAAAGTATGTTGAATCTGAGTCCTTTTTGTATTCAACTTGATAAAGCATTTGTGAAAGCTTGTTGGTGGTGATTTACTAAGTAAATTTATATCCATGTATTTCCTAAGCTGCTTTGTTTTGTTTCTGTGTAATTTTGTTGTATAGCTCAGCATTTGCCTGTGCCTGAGGCTGTGACTTGTTTTATATAGCTTGGAAACTGCTCAGAATCCTGAAAGGTACTTGTGATATAGCCTGGAATGAGCTTCGTATCCTGATAGGTACCCATAACAAAGCCTCAAACAAGCTTGGAATCCTGATATATAACTATGACATAGTGTGAAACACACTTAGTATCCTGATAGGTACCCATAACAAAGCCTCAAACAAGCTTGGAATCCTGATATATAACTATGACATAGTGTGAAACACACTTAGTATCCTGATAGGTACCCATAACAAAGCCTCAAACAAGCTTGGAATCCGGATATATAACTATGACATAGTGTGAAACACACTTAGTATCCTGATAGGTACCCATAACAAAGCCTCAAACAAGCTTGGAATCCTGATATATAACTATGACATAGTGTGAAACACACTTAGTATCCTGATAGGTACCCATAACAAAGCCTCAAACAAGCTTGGAATCCTGATATATAACTATGACATAGTGTGAAACACACTTAGTATCCTGATATGTACCCATAACAAAGCCTCAAACAAGCTTGGAATCCTGATATATAACTATGACATAGTGTGAAACACACTTAGTATCCTGATAGGTACCCATAACAAAGCCTCAAACAAGCTTGGAATCCGGATATATAACTATGACATAGTGTGAAACACACTTAGTATCCTGATAGGTACCCATAACAAAGCCTCAAACAAGCTTGGAATCCTGATATATAACTATGACATAGTGTGAAACACACTTAGTATCCTGATAGGTACCCATAACAAAGCCTCAAACAAGCTTGGAATCCTGATATATAACTATGACATAGTGTGAAACACACTTAGTATCCTGATAGGTACCCATAACAACGCCTCAAACAAGCTTGGAATCCTGATATATAACTATGACATAGTGTGAAACACACTTAGTATCCTGATAGGTACCCATAACAAAGCCTCAAACAAGCTTGGAATCCTGATATATAACTATGACATAGTGTGAAACACACTTAGTATCCTGATAGGTACCCATAACAAAGCCTCAAACAAGCTTGGAATCCTGATATATAACTATGACATAGTGTGAAACACACTTAGTATCCTGATAGGTACCCATAACAAAGCCTCAAACAAGCTTGGAATCCTGATATATAACTATGACATAGTGTGAAACACACTTAGTATCCTGATAGGTACCCATAACAAAGCCTCAAACAAGCTTGGAATCCTGATATATAACTATGACATAGTGTGAAACACACTTAGTATCCTGATAGGTACCCATAACAAAGCCTCAAACAAGCTTGGAATCCTGATATATAACTATGACATAGTGTGAAACACACTTAGTATCCTGATAGGTACCCATAACAAAGCCTCAAACAAGCTTGGAATCCTGATATATAACTATGACATAGTGTGAAACACACTTAGTATCCTGATAGGTACCCATAACAAAGCCTCAAACAAGCTTGGAATCCTGATATATAACTATGACATAGTGTGAAACACACTTAGTATCCTGATAGGTACCCATAACAAAGCCTCAAACAAGCTTGGAATCCTGATATATAACTATGACATAGTGTGAAACACACTTAGTATCCTGATAGGTACCCATAACAAAGCCTCAAACAAGCTCGGAATCCTGATATATAACTATGACATAGTGTGAAACACACTTAGTATCCTGATAGGTACCCATAACAAAGCCTCAAACAAGCTTGGAATCCTGATATATAACTATGACATAGTGTGAAACACACTTAGTATCCTGATAGGTACCCATAACAAAGCCTCAAACAAGCTCGGAATCCTGATATATAACTATGACATAGTGTGAAACACACTTAGTATCCTGATAGGTACCCATAACAAAGCCTCAAACAAGCTTGGAATCCTGATATATAACTATGACATAGTGTGAAACACACTTAGTATCCTGATATGTACCCATAACAACGCCTCAAACAAGCTTGGAATCCTGATATATAACTATGACATAGTGTGAAACACACTTAGTATCCTGATATGTACCCATAACAAAGCCTCAAACAAGCTTGGAATCCTGATATATAACTATGACATAGTGTGAAACACACTTAGTATCCTGATATGTACCCATAACAAAGCCTCAAACAAGCTTGGAATCCTGATATATAACTATGACATAGTGTGAAACACACTTAGTATCCTGATATGTACCCATAACAAAGCCTCAAACAAGCTTGGAATCCTGATATATAACTATGACATAGTGTGAAACACACTTAGTATCCTGATATGTACCCATAACAAAGCCTCAAACAAGCTTGGAATCCTGATATATAACTATGACATAGTGTGAAACACACTTAGTATCCTGATAGGTACCCATAACAAAGCCTCAAACAAGCTTGGAATCCTGATATATAACTATGACATAGTGTGAAACACACTTAGTATCCTGATAGGTACCCATAACAAAGCCTCAAACAAGCTTGGAATCCTGATATATAACTATGACATAGTGTGAAACACACTTAGTATCCTGATAGGTACCCATAACAAAGCCTCAAACAAGCTTGGAATCCTGATATATAACTATGACATAGTGTGAAACACACTTAGTATCCTGATATGTACCCATAACAAAGCCTCAAACAAGCTTGGAATCCTGATATATAACTATGACATAGTGTGAAACACACTTAGTATCCTGATATGTACCCATAACAAAGCCTCAAACAAGCTTGGAATCCTGATATATAACTATGACATAGTGTGAAACACACTTAGTATCCTGATAGGTACCCATAACAAAGCCTCAAACAAGCTTGGAATCCTGATATATAACTATGACATAGTGTGAAACACACTTAGTATCCTGATAGGTACCCATAACAAAGCCTCAAACAAGCTTGGAATCCTGATATATAACTATGACATAGTGTGAAACACACTTAGTATCCTGATATGTACCCATAACAAAGCCTCAAACAAGCTTGGAATCCTGATATATAACTATGACATAGTGTGAAACACACTTAGTATCCTGATATGTACCCATAACAAAGCCTCAAACAAGCTTGGAATCCTGATATATAACTATGACATAGTGTGAAACACACTTAGTATCCTGATAGGTACCCATAACAAAGCCTCAAACAAGCTTGGAATCCTGATATATAACTATGACATAGTGTGAAACACACTTAGTATCCTGATAGGTACCCATAACAAAGCCTCAAACAAGCTTGGAATCCTGATATATAACTATGACATAGTGTGAAACACACTTAGTATCCTGATAGGTACCCATAACAAAGCCTCAAACAAGCTTGGAATCCTGATATATAACTATGACATAGTGTGAAACACACTTAGTATCCTGATAGGTACCCATAACAAAGCCTCAAACAAGCTTGGAATCCTGATATATAACTATGACATAGTGTGAAACACACTTAGTATCCTGATATGTACCCATAACAAAGCCTCAAACAAGCTTGGAATCCTGATATATAACTATGACATAGTGTGAAACACACTTAGTATCCTGATATGTACCCATAACAAAGCCTCAAACAAGCTTGGAATCCTGATATATAACTATGACATAGTGTGAAACACACTTAGTATCCTGATAGGTACCCATAACAAAGCCTCAAACAAGCTTGGAATCCTGATATATAACTATGACATAGTGTGAAACACACTTAGTATCCTGATAGGTACCCATAACAAAGCCTCAAACAAGCTTGGAATCCTGATATATAACTATGACATAGTGTGAAACACACTTAGTATCCTGATAGGTACCCATAACAAAGCCTCAAACAAGCTTGGAATCCTGATATATAACTATGACATAGTGTGAAACACACTTAGTATCCTGATAGGTACCCATAACAAAGCCTCAAACAAGCTTGGAATCCTGATATATAACTATGACATAGTGTGAAACACACTTAGTATCCTGATATGTACCCATAACAAAGCCTCAAACAAGCTTGGAATCCTGATATATAACTATGACATAGTGTGAAACACACTTAGTATCCTGATAGGTACCCATAACAAAGCCTCAAACAAGCTTGGAATCCTGATATATAACTATGACATAGTGTGAAACACACTTAGTATCCTGATAGGTACCCATAACAAAGCCTCAAACAAGCTTGGAATCCTGATATATAACTATGACATAGTGTGAAACACACTTAGTATCCTGATAGGTACCCATAACAAAGCCTCAAACAAGCTTGGAATCCTGATATATAACTATGACATAGTGTGAAACACACTTAGTATCCTGATAGGTACCCATAACAAAGCCTCAAACAAGCTTGGAATCCTGATATATAACTATGACATAGTGTGAAACACACTTAGTATCCTGATAGGTACCCATAACAAAGCCTCAAACAAGCTTGGAATCCTGATATATAACTATGACATAGTGTGAAACACACTTAGTATCCTGATAGGTACCCATAACAAAGCCTCAAACAAGCTTGGAATCCTGATATATAACTATGACATAGTGTGAAACACACTTAGTATCCTGATAGGTACCCATAACAAAGCCTCAAACAAGCTTGGAATCCTGATATATAACTATGACATAGTGTGAAACACACTTAGTATCCTGATATGTACCCATAACAAAGCCTCAAACAAGCTTGGAATCCTGATATATAACTATGACATAGTGTGAAACACACTTAGTATCCTGATAGGTACCCATAACAAAGCCTCAAACAAGCTTGGAATCCTGATATATAACTATGACATAGTGTGAAACACACTTAGTATCCTGATAGGTACCCATAACAAAGCCTCAAACAAGCTTGGAATCCTGATATATAACTATGACATAGTGTGAAACACACTTAGTATCCTGATATGTACCCATAACAAAGCCTCAAACAAGCTTGGAATCCTGATATATAACTATGACATAGTGTGAAACACACTTAGTATCCTGATAGGTACCCATAACAAAGCCTCAAACAAGCTTGGAATCCTGATATATAACTATGACATAGTGTGAAACACACTTAGTATCCTGATATGTACCCATAACAAAGCCTCAAACAAGCTTGGAATCCTGATATATAACTATGACATAGTGTGAAACACACTTAGTATCCTGATAGGTACCCATAACAAAGCCTCAAACAAGCTTGGAATCCTGATATATAACTATGACATAGTGTGAAACACACTTAGTATCCTGATATGTACCCATAACAAAGCCTCAAACAAGCTTGGAATCCTGATATATAACTATGACATAGTGTGAAACACACTTAGTATCCTGATATGTACCCATAACAAAGCCTCAAACAAGCTTGGAATCCTGATATATAACTATGACATAGTGTGAAACACACTTAGTATCCTGATATGTACCCATAACAATGCCTCAAACAAGCTTGGAATCCTGATATATAACTATGACATAGTGTGAAACACACTTAGTATCCTGATATGTACCCATAACAAAGCCTCAAACAAGCTTGGAATCCTGATATATAACTATGACATAGTGTGAAACACACTTAGTATCCTGATAGGTACCCATAACAAAGCCTCAAACAAGCTTGGAATCCTGATATATAACTATGACATAGTGTGAAACACACTTAGTATCCTGATAGGTACCCATAACAAAGCCTCAAACAAGCTTGGAATCCTGATATATAACTATGACATAGTGTGAAACACACTTAGTATCCTGATAGGTACCCATAACAAAGCCTCAAACAAGCTTGGAATCCTGATATATAACTATGACATAGTGTGAAACACACTTAGTATCCTGATATGTACCCATAACAAAGCCTCAAACAAGCTTGGAATCCTGATATATAACTATGACATAGTGTGAAACACACTTAGAATCCTGATAGGTACCCATAACAAAGCCTCAAACAAGCTTGGAATCCTGATATATAACTATGACATAGTGTGAAACACACTTAGAATCCTGAAATGTGCATGCAACATAACCTGGAGCACACTTAAAAACCTGACGTGTACATGTAACGTAACCTGCAGCACACTTAGAATCCTGACATATACATGTAACGTAACCTGGAGCACACTTAGAAAGAATCATGACATATACATGTAATGTAACCTGGAACACACTTAGAATCCTGACATATACATGTAACGTAACCTGGAGCTCACTTAGAATCCTGATATATACATGTAATGTAACCTGGAGCACACTTAGAATCCTGACATATACATGTAATGCAACCTGGAGCACACTTAGAATAATGACATATACATGCAACGTAACCTGCAGCACACTTAGAATCCTTACATATACATGGAACGTAATCTGGAGCACACTTAGAAAGAATCCTAACATATACATGTAATGTAACCTGGAGCACACTTAGAATCCTGACATGTACATGTAACACAACCTAGAGCACACTTAGAATCCTGACATGTACATGTAACATAACCTGGAGCACACTTAGAATCCTGACATGTACATGTAACACAACCTGGAGCACACTTAAGAATCCTGACATGTACATGTAACATAACCTGGAGCACACTTAGAATCCTGACGTGTACATGTAACATAACCTGGAGCACACTTAGAATCCTGACATGTACATGTAACATAACCTGGAGCTCACTTAGAATCCTGACATACACATGTAACATAACCTGGAGCACACTTAGAATCCTGACATGTACATGTAACATAACCTGGGGCACACTTAGAATCCTGACATGTACATGTAACATAACCTGCAGCACACTTAGAATCCTGACATGTACATGTAACATAACCTGGAGCACACTTGAGAATCCTGACATGTACATGTAACATAACATGGAGCACACTTAGAATCCTGACGTGTACATGTAACATAACCTGGAGCACACTTAGAATCCTGACGTGTACATGTAACATAACCTGGAACACACTTAGAATCCTGACATACACATAGCTTTGTTTATATGCTTGTTTGTTTGCTTGTTATTTCCCTGGAATGCTAATTCCACCTAAAACGCGGCTTTTCAGCGCTTCTGTGGATCCCTAGTGATATCTGCATTGCTTACTGTACTTCTTTCCTTGTTTCACTTGAAAGAAAGTTACTGTTTGTCATTTTTGCATTTAAGTTACCTGTAACACATTGCATTTAAGTTACCTGGCACTTGCTCGCTAAAGCATTTATATAAGTCAGCACTAAAAATTAAAAGCACTACACCCTCACTCTCCACTGGCCCTTGTTTTCAATTATTAAGGAATTCCCAATATTATTCTAGCATGTCCAAAGTTCAGTTGTCAATCTCCTCTCCAGTCCAGCTGGTGAATCTGGGAATCTTGAGGCAATGTTACAACTGCCTCATGTACACAGACAACCCTCTCCTCCTCCCAACAAATTCCAACACATGTGAGAGATGTAACCATATAGCCAAACTGGAGGCTAAGCTCTCTCAACTCACTACTGGCGTAACCAGTCAGGAGGAGAAGGAAACCACACTCACTACAATTCCAGTCTCACATAGACCTACCACGACAACAAACCAAACACAAAAACACACAAAAACATACTTGGAGGCTCTAAATAAAAATCTGCCTAAGCAGCAGAGACCTCCAAAGCAGACACCCAAGCAACCGCTACCCCAAAACAAAACACATGCAACACATATCTCACAAAGCCAGTGTGCCGAACAGTCACAGCCCTTAAGACTAAACAACACACCTGATACACTTGTAATAGGTGACTCTATCATCAGGCACACTGACGTCCCGCTCACCAGGCTGAACAAGGAGAGGGTCACGGTGAGCAGCCTGACGGGCGCTAGGATCCGCAACATAACACAAGCACTCAGGTCACTCCAAGGCAAGTACAAATATGACTCAGTCATTGTCCATGCTGGTGTGAATGACCTGAGACGTACCTCCCTGGACTACATGAAAAGAGACATAAAGGAGCTCTCTGAGTATGTAGCCCAGGCCGGTATGACCCTGACCTTGAGTAGCATCTTACCCTCACCAAGAATGATGCCACAATATGAAGACAAGATGATCAATTTCAACAATTGGCTTAAGTACTGGTGTCATTCAAAGGGGATCCAATGCCTGTCAGCTTGGGATGATATGCTCGACAAGCCATGATGCTTCGCTAGGGATGGCTTGCACCTGTCACCCCTGGGCTTTCGGATATTGGCAAAGGCTCTTGCTACCCCTATAGTGCCTTTTCTAGGCAAGGCTCAAAAGACAAACCCACCTCCATAGGTATCACAAGGGATAAGAAACTAAGAGTAATGCTACTCAACGCCAGAAGTCTAAACCTCAAGATGCATGCACTCGAAACTCTCCTTAGCATGGAGAACATCGATATCTGTGCAGTAACAGAAACCTAATTCAGGGCTCCCGAGCACCCCAGCACTACCAGGTTATACCTCATACCATGCTTTTCGGCCCCAAAACTTGGACCGAACCACAAAAGGAGGGGGAGTATCGATAGTCATCAAAGATACCCACACCTCCAGGTTGGTGGCAAAGCACGAAGCATCAGAGACTATCCATGTGCAACTAACAGTGGGTAAAACTGCCTTCCAGTTTATAGCCTGCTACAGACCACCCTCCCAAACCCAGGAACCCCACTCGGCCTTCCTGAGAACACTGGAAAATATGAAGGTCTCTCCAAACACCATTATATTAGGCGACTTCAACTACCCAAACATAGACTGGGAGCATTACTCTAGCTCCAACACCCTAGCCCAAAGGTTCCTAGAATTTATAAACTCAAATGCTATGGAACAACTTGTTACCACTCCCACAAGAGGAAAACATACTGGACCTGATCATCACCAACATGGGGACTCTATGCTCCAGACCAGAAGTGTATCCCTCACTGGTAAGATCAGACCATAAACTAATCTCACTGGATATTCACATCCCGACCCCACCCCCTGCCCAGAAAACCACAGTGAAAAACTTCTCTAAAGCAAATTTCACACTCCTCAAAACTGAGGTGGAATCCTTCAAAGCCCCGGGCCTGTGGAAAATATAGCCCAGACCGCAGAATCCTTTATAAACGCATTCTATGAACACCTTCAGGAATGCATGGATCATGCGATCCTGAATAAAACCAAGACCCAATCCTCCAAAGGCAGACGTCCTGTCTGGTGGACCCCAGCCATAAACAAACTATACAATAGAAGGAGGAAGCTACTAAATGATAGAGCAAAATCCCAAAAAGGGAAGGCATCACTGATCACTATTACCAAAAAACTATGGGCACTCATAAAATTGTCTAAGGCCAGCTTCGAGAGAAAAATTGCACAGGACACTAAGGATAATCACAAGGCTTTCTTTAGTTATGTTAGGAACCTGGGTGGTAATTCCCAGATATGCTCAGAATTAGTCCAAAATGAAAAAAATACACTGAACCCACAGACATTGCCAACATCCTAGCTGACAGGTTCAGTGCAAACCCCCCCCCTCCCCACCAAAAGGGCAAATATCTATCCCAGCAGAGTGCTGCCCCCCTGACATCTCAGATGCTCAGGTAAGAGCCGTCCTCTCCAAAGCAAAAAACACAGCATTAATGGGACCAGACGGTGTCCCGGGATGCATCCTACATGAACTCCAAGAAGAGGTAAACCCAAACATAAAACTACTGTTCAATCTCAGCCTTACTACAGGATATGTGCCCAAAGAGTGGCGTACAGCAACAGTGGTCCCTCTCCATAAAGGTGGTGCCTCAACAGATCCTGGAAACTATCGCCCCATAAGCCTGACTAGCTTAGTCTGCAAAGCTATGGAAAGGATCATCATGGACCTCATAAATAAAGATATTGGGGACCTACAGACACTGGATCCTACCCAGTTCAGCTTTGTTAAGGGCAGATCCTGCCTTTTAAACCTGGTTGATTTCTTTGAAGCAGTCACCAAGGCGATTGACGAGGGGAAGGTGGTCCACACAGCCTACCTGGACCTCGCAAAAGCCTTCGATACAATACCCCACTCAGGCATTATAGATAAGCTCACCAGCTTAAATATAAACCCCTATGTCACTAGATGGATTGCAAACTGGCTCAAGGACAGAACCCACATGGTTAGAATTGCTGGAGCCATGTCAGACTCCAAACCAGTTATAAGTGGTGTCCCACAAAGCTCAGTCCTGGGACCTCTCTTGTTCGGTATATATTTCTCGGAGGTACAGGCCAACACGGAAGGACTGTGGCTGACCAAGTTCGCAGATGACTGCAAACTGGGTGCCATAATCGACTCTCCAGCCGACACAAGCATCCTCCAAAAGGGCCTCATAGAAACAGACAACTGGTGCCAAAGCCATGGCCTCAAGCTAAATGCCAAAAGTGTATAGTCATCCCCTTTGGCAAAAACAAAGTGCCCACAAATTACCACATAGGTGTTAATCCATTAAGTACAGAAGAAGTAATTAGGGACCTGGGGACCCAAGTTGATAGCAATCTCTCATTTGACAACCACGTGGCCAAAGTGGTTAGAAAAACATTTTATATAGCCCACCTAATCATGAAGGGATTCACATCTAGATAAGGGGAAGTCATCGTGCCTCTTTACTCATCCCTCATCAGGCCCATAATTGAGTACAATGCCCCTTTTGGGATGTAACTTACCAGACACCTGCAGCAACTGGAAAGACCCCAAAAGTACCTCACCAAGAGGATCAAAGGGCTCAAACAGATGCCATATGCTGCCTGGTTAAATAAACTCCAGCTCTACTCAGTGGCATACCACCTGTTCAGATGCGATCTGTGCCTGACGTATAAAGCCATGTCCAACCCGGAATTAATGGACATGCTTCACCTCAGAAAATCCAAATCCCATCGAGCCACGCTCGAGAGACTTGAACCTCAGCAATGAAATAAATAGGACATGCTGGAGGGACAGATTCATAACCCAGAGGCTGCCTTCACTCTGGAATAAAATCCCAGTCCAGGTTATGCAGAGTCCCACATTGACTCTCTTCAAGAGGAATCTTGATGAGTGGATGGGAGATCGTAGGTTTACCGGTATCACTTCTGTGTCACTGTTAGACAGAGGCACAGTATACTAACCTCGAAAAAGGGCATAGCAAAATAAATTTAAAATGGGTGGCGAAAGCCAAACACATTCTGGCTAGGCTTATAAATGCCCTAGGGCAGATAGCCTAGTATGAACCTATGAACCTATGAACCTATGAACATGTAACATAACCTGGAGCACACTTAGAATCCTGACATGTACATGTAACATAACCTGGAGCACACTTAGAATCCTGACGTGTACATGTAACATAACCTGGAGCACACTTAGAATCCTGACATGTACATGTAACATAACCTGGAGCTCACTTAGAATCCTGACATACACATGTAACATAACCTGGAGCACACTTAGAATCCTGACATGTACATGTAACATAACCTGGGGCACACTTAGAATCCTGACATGTACATGTAACATAACCTGCAGCACACTTAGAATCCTGACATGTACATGTAACATAACCTGGAGCACACTTGAGAATCCTGACATGTACATGTAACATAACATGGAGCACACTTAGAATCCTGACGTGTACATGTAACATAACCTGGAGCACACTTAGAATCCTGACGTGTACATGTAACATAACCTGGAACACACTTAGAATCCTGACATACACATAGCTTTGTTTATATGCTTGTTTGTTTGCTTGTTATTTCCCTGGAATGCTAATTCCACCTAAAACGCGGCTTTTCAGCGCTTCTGTGGATCCCTAGTGATATCTGCATTGCTTACTGTACTTCTTTCCTTGTTTCACTTGAAAGAAAGTTACTGTTTGTCATTTTTGCATTTAAGTTACCTGTAACACATTGCATTTAAGTTACCTGGCACTTGCTCGCTAAAGCATTTATATAAGTCAGCACTAAAAATTAAAAGCACTACACCCTCACTCTCCACTGGCCCTTGTTTTCAATTATTAAGGAATTCCCAATATTATTCTAGCATGTCCAAAGGTCAGTTGTCAATCTCCTCTCCAGTCCAGCTGGTGAATCTGGGAATCTTGAGGCAATGTTACAACTGCCTCATGTACACAGACAACCCTCTCCTCCTCCCAACAAATTCCAACACATGTGAGAGATGTAACCATATAGCCAAACTGGAGGCTAAGCTCTCTCAACTCACTACTGGCGTAACCAGTCAGGAGGAGAAGGAAACCACACTCACTACAATTCCAGTCTCACATAGACCTACCACGACAACAAACCAAACACATAAACACACAAAAACATACTTGGAGGCTCTAAATAAAAATCTGCCTAAGCAGCAGAGACCTCCAAAGCAGACACCCAAGCAACCGCTACCCCAAAACAAAACACATGCAACACATATCTCACAAAGCCAGTGTGCCGAACAGTCACAGCCCTTAAGACAAAACAACACACCTGATACACTTGTAATAGGTGACTCTATCATCAGGCACACTGACGTCCCGCTCACCAGGCTGAACAAGGAGAGGGTCACGGTGAGCAGCCTGACGGGCGCTAGGATCCGCAACATAACACAAGCACTCAGGTCACTCCAAGGCAAGTACAAATATGACTCAGTCATTGTCCATGCTGGTGTGAATGACCTGAGACGTACCTCCCTGGACTACATGAAAAGAGACATAAAGGAGCTCTCTGAGTATGTAGCCCAGGCCGGTATGACCCTGACCTTGAGTAGCATCTTACCCTCACCAAGAATGATGCCACAATATGAAGACAAGATGATCAATTTCAACAATTGGCTTAAGTACTGGTGTCATTCAAAGGGGATCCAATGCCTGTCAGCTTGGGATGATATGCTCGACAAGCCATGATGCTTCGCTAGGGATGGCTTGCACCTGTCACCCCTGGGCTTTCGGATATTGGCAAAGGCTCTTGCTACCCCTATAGTGCCTTTTTTAGGCAAGGCTCAAAAGACAAACCCACCTCCATAGGTATCACAAGGGATAAGAAACTAAGAGTAATGCTACTCAACGCCAGAAGTCTAAACCTCAAGATGCATGCACTCGAAACTCTCCTTAGCATGGAGAACATCGATATCTGTGCAGTAACAGAAACCTAATTCAGGGCTCCCGAGAGCACCCCAGCACTACCAGGTTATACCTCATACCATGCTTTTCGGCCCCAAAACTTGGACCGAACCACAAAAGGAGGGGGAGTATCGATATTCATCAAAGATACCCACACCTCCAGGTTGGTGGCAAAGCACGAAGCATCAGAGACTATCCATGTGCAACTAACAGTGGGTAAAACTGCCTTCCAGTTTATAGCCTGCTACAGACCACCCTCCCAAACCCAGGAACCCCACTCGGCCTTCCTGAGAACACTGGAAAATATGAAGGTCTCTCCAAACACCATTATATTAGGCGACTTCAACTACCCAAACATAGACTGGGAGCATTACTCTAGCTCCAACACCCTAGCCCAAAGGTTCCTAGAATTTATAAACTCAAATGCTATGGAACAACTTGTTACCACTCCCACAAGAGGGAAAACATACTGGACCTGATCATCACCAACATGGGGACTCTATGCTCCAGACCAGAAGTGTATCCCTCACTGGTAAGATCAGACCATAAACTAATCTCACTGGATATTCACATCCCGACCCCACCCCCTGCCCAGAAAACCACAGTGAAAAACTTCTCTAAAGCAAATTTCACACTCCTCAAAACTGAGGTGGAATCCTTCAAAGCCCCCGGGCCTGTGGAAAATATAGCCCAGACCGCAGAATCCTTTATAAACGCATTCTATGAACACCTTCAGGAATGCATGGATCATGCGATCCTGAATAAAACCAAGACCCAATCCTCCAAAGGCAGACGTCCTGTCTGGTGGACCCCAGCCATAAACAAACTATACAATAGAAGGAGGAAGCTACTAAATGATAGAGCAAAATCCCAAAAAGGGAAGGCATCACTGATCACTATTACCAAAAAACTATGGGCACTCATAAAATTGTCTAAGGCCAGCTTCGAGAAAAATTGCACAGGACACTAAGGATAATCACAAGGCTTTCTTTAGTTATGTTAGGAACCTGGGTGGTAATTCCCAGATATGCTCAGAATTAGTCCAAAATGAAAAAAATACACTGAACCCACAGACATTGCCAACATCCTAGCTGACAGGTTCAGTGCAAACCCCCCCCCACCAAAAGGGCAAATATCTATCCCAGCAGAGTGCTGCCCCCCTGACATCTCAGATGCTCAGGTAAGAGCCGTCCTCTCCAAAGCAAAAAACACAGCATTAATGGGACCAGACGGTGTCCCGGGATGCATCCTACATGAACTCCAAGAAGAGGTAAACCCAAACATAAAACTACTGTTCAATCTCAGCCTTACTACAGGATATGTGCCCAAAGAGTGGCGTACAGCAACAGTGGTCCCTCTCCATAAAGGTGGTGCCTCAACAGATCCTGGAAACTATCGCCCCATAAGCCTGACTAGCTTAGTCTGCAAAGCTATGGAAAGGATCATCATGGACCTCATAAATAAAGATATTGGGGACCTACAGACACTGGATCCTACCCAGTTCAGCTTTGTTAAGGGCAGATCCTGCCTTTTAAACCTGGTTGATTTCTTTGAAGCAGTCACCAAGGCGATTGACGAGGGAAGGTGGTCCACACAGCCTACCTGGACCTCGCAAAAGCCTTCGATACAATACCCCACTCAGGCATTATAGATAAGCTCACCAGCTTAAATATAAACCCCTATGTCACTAGATGGATTGCAAACTGGCTCAAGGACAGAACCCACATGGTTAGAATTGCTGGAGCCATGTCAGACTCCAAACCAGTTATAAGTGGTGTCCCACAAAGCTCAGTCCTGGGACCTCTCTTGTTCGGTATATATTTCTCGGAGGTACAGGCCAACACGGAAGGACTGTGGCTGACCAAGTTCGCAGATGACTGCAAACTGGGTGCCATAATCGACTCTCCAGCCGACACAAGCATCCTCCAAAAGGGCCTCATAGAAACAGACAACTGGTGCCAAAGCCATGGCCTCAAGCTAAATGCCAAAAAGTGTATAGTCATCCCCTTTGGCAAAAACAAAGTGCCCACAAATTACCACATAGGTGTTAATCCATTAAGTACAGAAGAAGTAATTAGGGACCTGGGGACCCAAGTTGATAGCAATCTCTCATTTGACAACCACGTGGCCAAAGTGGTTAGAAAAACATTTTATATAGCCCACCTAATCATGAAGGGATTCACATCTAGATAAGGGGAAGTCATCGTGCCTCTTTACTCATCCCTCATCAGGCCCATAATTGAGTACAATGCCCCTTTTGGGATGTAACTTACCAGACACCTGCAGCAACTGGAAAGACCCCAAAAGTACCTCACCAAGAGGATCAAAGGGCTCAAACAGATGCCATATGCTGCCTGGTTAAATAAACTCCAGCTCTACTCAGTGGCATACCACCTGTTCAGATGCGATCTGTGCCTGACGTATAAAGCCATGTCCAACCCGGAATTAATGGACATGCTTCACCTCAGAAAATCCAAATCCCATCGAGCTACGCGCTCGAGAGACTTGAACCTCAGCAATGAAATAAATAGGACATGCTGGAGGGACAGATTCATAACCCAGAGGCTGCCTTCACTCTGGAATAAAATCCCAGTCCAGGTTATGCAGAGTCCCACATTGACTCTCTTCAAGAGGAATCTTGATGAGTGGATGGGAGATCGTAGGTTTACCCCGGGTATCACTTCTGTGTCACTGTTAGACAGAGGCACAGTATACTAACCTCGAAAAAGGGCATAGCAAAATAAATTTAAAATGGGTGGCGAAAGCCAAACACATTCTGGCTAGGCTTATAAATGCCCTAGGGCAGATAGCCTAGTATGAACCTATGAACCTATGAACCTATGAACATGTAACATAACCTGGAGCACACTTAGAATCCTGACATGTACATGTAACATAACCTGGAGCACACTTAGAATCCTGACGTGTACATGTAACATAACCTGGAGCACACTTAGAATCCTGACATGTACATGTAACATAACCTGGAGCTCACTTAGAATCCTGACATACACATGTAACATAACCTGGAGCACACTTAGAATCCTGACATGTACATGTAACATAACCTGGGGCACACTTAGAATCCTGACATGTACATGTAACATAACCTGCAGCACACTTAGAATCCTGACATGTACATGTAACATAACCTGGAGCACACTTGAGAATCCTGACATGTACATGTAACATAACATGGAGCACACTTAGAATCCTGACGTACATGTAACATAACCTGGAGCACACTTAGAATCCTGACGTGTACATGTAACATAACCTGGAACACACTTAGAATCCTGACATACACATAGCTTTGTTTATATGCTTGTTTGTTTGCTTGTTATTTCCCTGGAATGCTAATTCCACCTAAAACGCGGCTTTTCAGCGCTTCTGTGGATCCCTAGTGATATCTGCATTGCTTACTGTACTTCTTTCCTTGTTTCACTTGAAAGAAAGTTACTGTTTGTCATTTTTGCATTTAAGTTACCTGTAACACATTGCATTTAAGTTACCTGGCACTTGCTCGCTAAAGCATTTATATAAGTCAGCACTAAAATTAAAAGCACTACACCCTCACTCTCCACTGGCCCTTGTTTTCAATTATTAAGGAATTCCCAATATTATTCTAGCATGTCCAAAGGTCAGTTGTCAATCTCCTCTCCAGTCCAGCTGGTGAATCTGGGAATCTTGAGGCAATGTTACAACTGCCTCATGTACACAGACAACCCTCTCCTCCTCCCAACAAATTCCAACACATGTGAGAGATGTAACCATATAGCCAAACTGGAGGCTAAGCTCTCTCAACTCACTACTGGCGTAACCAGTCAGGAGGAGAAGGAAACCACACTCACTACAATTCCAGTCTCACATAGACCTACCACGACAACAAACCAAACACATAAACACACAAAAACATACTTGGAGGCTCTAAATAAAAATCTGCCTAAGCAGCAGAGACCTCCAAAGCAGACACCCAAGCAACCGCTACCCCAAAACAAAACACATGCAACACATATCTCACAAAGCCAGTGTGCCGAACAGTCACAGCCCTTAAGACAAAACAACACACCTGATACACTTGTAATAGGTGACTCTATCATCAGGCACACTGACGTCCCGCTCACCAGGCTGAACAAGGAGAGGGTCACGGTGAGCAGCCTGACGGGCGCTAGGATCCGCAACATAACACAAGCACTCAGGTCACTCCAAGGCAAGTACAAATATGACTCAGTCATTGTCCATGCTGGTGTGAATGACCTGAGACGCACCTCCCTGGACTACATGAAAAGAGACATAAAGGAGCTCTCTGAGTATGTAGCCCAGGCCGGTATGACCCTGACCTTGAGTAGCATCTTACCCTCACCAAGAATGATGCCACAATATGAAGACAAGATGATCAATTTCAACAATTGGCTTAAGTACTGGTGTCATTCAAAGGGGATCCAATGCCTGTCAGCTTGGGATGATATGCTCGACAAGCCATGATGCTTCGCTAGGGATGGCTTGCACCTGTCACCACTGGGCTTTGGATATTGGCAAAGGCTCTTGCTACCCCTATAGTGCCTTTTTAGGCAAGGCTCAAAGACAAACCCACCTCCATAGGTATCACAAGGGATAAGAAACTAAGAGTAATGCTACTCAACGCCAGAAGTCTAAACCTCAAGATGCATGCACTCGAAACTCTCCTTAGCATGGAGAACATCGATATCTGTGCAGTAACAGAAACCTAATTCAGGGCTCCCGAGAGCACCCCAGCACTACCAAGTTATACCTCATACCATGCTTTTCGGCCCCAAAACTTGGACCGAACCACAAAAGGAGGGGGAGTATCGATATTCATCAAAGATACCCACACCTCCAGGTTGGTGGCAAAGCACGAAGCATCAGAGACTATCCATGTGCAACTAACAGTGGGTAAAACTGCCTTCCAGTTTATAGCCTGCTACAGACCACCCTCCCAAACCCAGGAACCCCACTCGGCCTTCCTGAGAACACTGGAAAATATGAAGGTCTCTCCAAACACCATTATATTAGGCGACTTCAACTACCCAAACATAGACTGGGAGCATTACTCTAGCTCCAACACCCTAGCCCAAAGGTTCCTAGAATTTATAAACTCAAATGCTATGGAACAACTTGTTACCACTCCCACAAGAGGGGAAAACATACTGGACCTGATCATCACCAACATGGGGACTCTATGCTCCAGACCAGAAGTGTATCCCTCACTGGTAAGATCAGACCATAAACTAATCTCACTGGATATTCACATCCCGACCCCACCCCCTGCCCAGAAAACCACAGTGAAAAACTTCTCTAAAGCAAATTTCACACTCCTCAAAACTGAGGTGGAATCCTTCAAAGCCCCCGGGCCTGTGGAAAATATAGCCCAGACCGCAGAATCCTTTATAAACGCATTCTATGAACACCTTCAGGAATGCATGGATCATGCGATCCTGAATAAAACCAAGACCCAATCCTCCAAAGGCAGACGTCCTGTCTGGTGGACCCCAGCCATAAACAAACTATACAATAGAAGGAGGAAGCTACTAAATGATAGAGCAAAATCCCAAAAAGGGAAGGCATCACTGATCACTATTACCAAAAAACTATGGGCACTCATAAAATTGTCTAAGGCCAGCTTCGAGAGAAAAATTGCACAGGACACTAAGGATAATCACAAGGCTTTCTTTAGTTATGTTAGGAACCTGGGTGGTAATTCCCAGATATGCTCAGAATTAGTCCAAAATGAAAAAAATACACTGAACCCACAGACATTGCCAACATCCTAGCTGACAGGTTCAGTGCAAACCCCCCCCCTTCCCACCAAAAGGGCAAATATCTATCCCAGCAGAGTGCTGCCCCCCTGACATCTCAGATGCTCAGGTAAGAGCCGTCCTCTCCAAAGCAAAAAACACAGCATTAATGGGACCAGGCGGTGTCCCGGGATG
Source organism: Protopterus annectens (assembly GCF_019279795.1). Taxonomy (NCBI): domain Eukaryota; kingdom Metazoa; phylum Chordata; order Ceratodontiformes; family Protopteridae; genus Protopterus; species Protopterus annectens. Next base: position 1,290,919,630 of record NC_056747.1, read on the forward strand.
CATCCTACATGAACTCCAAGAAGAGGTAAACCCAAACATAAAACTACTGTTCAATCTCAGCCTTACTACAGGATATGTGCCCAAAGAGTGGCGTACAGCAACAGTGGTCCCTCTCCATAAAGGTGGTGCCTCAACAGATCCTGGAAACTATCGCCCCATAAGCCTGACTAGCTTAGTCTGCAAAGCTATGGAAAGGATCATCATGGACCTCATAAATAAAGATATTGGGGACCTACAGACACTGGATCCTACCCAGTTCAGCTTTGTTAAGGGCAGATCCTGCCTTTTAAACCTGGTTGATTTCTTTGAAGCAGTCACCAAGGCGATTGACGAGGGGAAGGTGGTCCACACAGCCTACCTGGACCTCGCAAAGCCTTCGATACAATACCCCACTCAGGCATTATAGATAAGCTCACCAGCTTAAATATAAACCCCTATGTCACTAGATGGATTGCAAACTGGCTCAAGGACAGAACCCACATGGTTAGAATTGCTGGAGCCATGTCAGACTCCAAACCAGTTATAAGTGGTGTCCCACAAAGCTCAGTCCTGGGACCTCTCTTGTTCGGTATATATTTCTCGGAGGTACAGGCCAACACGGAAGGACTGTGGCTGACCAAGTTCGCAGATGACTGCAAACTGGGTGCCATAATCGACTCTCCAGCCGACACAAGCATCCTCCAAAAGGGCCTCATAGAAACAGACAACTGGTGCCAAAGCCATGGCCTCAAGCTAAATGCCAAAAGTGTATAGTCATCCCCTTTGGCAAAAACAAAGTGCCCACAAATTACCACATAGGTGTTAATCCATTAAGTACAGAAGAAGTAATTAGGGACCTGGGGACCCAAGTTGATAGCAATCTCTCATTTGACAACCACGTGGCCAAAGTGGTTAGAAAAACATTTTATATAGCCCACCTAATCATGAAGGGATTCACATCTAGATAAGGGGAAGTCATCGTGCCTCTTTACTCATCCCTCATCAGGCCCATAATTGAGTACAATGCCCCTTTTGGGATGTAACTTACCAGACACCTGCAGCAACTGGAAAGACCCCAAAAGTACCTCACCAAGAGGATCAAAGGGCTCAAACAGATGCCATATGCTGCCTGGTTAAATAAACTCCAGCTCTACTCAGTGGCATACCACCTGTTCAGATGCGATCTGTGCCTGACGTATAAAGCCATGTCCAACCCGGAATTAATGGACATGCTTCACCTCAGAAAATCCAAATCCCATCGAGCTACGCGCTCGAGAGACTTGAACCTCAGCAATGAAATAAATAGGACATGCTGGAGGGACAGATTCATAACCCAGAGGCTCCCTTCACTCTGGAATAAAATCCCAGTCCAGGTTATGCAGAGTCCCACATTGACTCTCTTCAAGAGGAATCTTGATGAGTGGATGGGAGATCGTAGGTTTACCCCAGGTATCACTTCTGTGTCACTGTTAGACAGAGGCACAGTATACTAACCTCGAAAAAGGGCATAGCAAAATAAATTTAAAATGGGTGGCGAAAGCCAAACACATTCTGGCTAGGCTTATAAATGCCCTAGGGCAGATAGCCTAGTATGAACCTATGAACCTATGAACCTATGAACATGTAACATAACCTGGAGCACACTTAGAATCCTGACATGTACATGTAACATAACCTGGAGCACACTTAGAATCCTGACATGTACATGTAACATAACCTGGAGCACACTTAGAATCCTGACGTGTACATGTAACATAACCTGGAGCACACTTAGAATCCTGACATACACATGTATCCTAACCTGGAGCACACTTAGAATCCTGACATGTACATGTAACATAACCTGGAGCACACTTAGAATCCTGACATGTACATGTAACATAACCTGGAGCACACTTAGAATCCTGACGTGTACATGTAACATAACCTGTAGCACACTTAGAATCCTGACATACACATGTAACATAACCTGCAGCACACTTAGAATCCTGACATGTACATGTAACATAACCTGGAGCACACTTAGAATCCTGACATGTACATGTAACATAACCTGGAGCACACTTAGAATCCTGACATATAAGAGCTTTTGTAAATGCCAGACTGAGGTGGACTTTTCGTTTCCTCAGTATCTGTACACAAAGACAGCTTAGCAGATTAATTGCTATGTAGTTTGTCTAAGTAATAGAGGAAGCACTCTGCAACTACCCCACATTTTCTGTCCGTCTCCAGTTCTCAAGACATTTCAAAGCACTCAGTACATTTTCCCTTTTCCACCCAATTTGGTAATTCATTTAATTTAGAAAACTTACTTGGATAATCAGTGACTCCTAACTGGATGATCAACATTACAAAGGCAGAATTAATGCCCAGGGAGAGCCCTGTAAAAAGAAGTGAACTGAATCTGGCATGACATTCACATGCTAAGACTGAAATCTTTTTTGAGATCAACCATTTACTTTCTCCTCACTAACTGCAGCCCTTAGCAGTTACTGAGTGTATTAAAAATAAAAAGTAACCTCAGCAACAGCATTTACAAGGTCCTTTCCCCTCACTAACTGCACCTCTTACAAAGCGTTGGTTAGTGAACTGAGAAAAATAAGTAAACAGATCTAATGCAAGTAATTGCAGGAGCAGCAGTTACAAGGGTGTGTGTGTGTGTGTGTGTGTGTGTGTGTGTGTGTGTGTGTGTGTGTGTGTGTGTGTGTGTGTGTGTGTGTGTGTGTGTGTGTGTGTGTGCCAGTAAGGGTTTGTACTGCATCTGATTGAATGAAATAAATTACTGCATGGTAGCTAATTATTTATATATATAAATTCATTCATTAAATCAAAGCCGGTCATTGTAGTCATACATGATCAAAACAATGAATAACTGTGTGTTTATGTTGATGTGCACGGAAGAAAGTCGTGATGCTTTGCACTGTATATGTTTGACATCAGTGACCAGTACTTATTCCTGGTGCTATTATTTATGAATGTATTCATTTGATCACAGTAAGACATGTGAGGTATGCACAATTAGTAATTGGTGTGTGTGTGTGTGTGTGTGTGTGTGTGTGTGTGTGTGTGTGTGTGTGTGTGTGTGTGTGTGTGTGTGTGTGTGTGTGTGTGTGTGTGTGTGTGTGTGTGTAGACATTATTAAATCCTTACATAACATATTTTGAATGTAAAATATTTCCTTAAAGAACACTTACATATTGTATATCATCTTCAAAACATTAACAGGAAGAACTATTTTACATCAAAAATATAAAACAATAACCCCTCCATAAAAATCCTAATTTAAAAATGAATAACAAGATGCTAGATTTAGATTCCTTTCCCTGATTAAAAGAAAAGAATACAAGATATTTACCCACTACTTAATTGTACTATCCAAGAAATGAGAAATAATCTGAATCTACCTAAGTCTTACATCATAATGCTTAGACAAATCAAAGAGATGTGTTCCAGTTACCTCCAAAACCTTACCATACCCAATAGTGACATGGAAAAATACACTCTGCTCTGGGAGACTATCCTCATGACAAAGAAAACTATAACAAACTCATACAAAATGATAGGGGAAATCAAATTCTAGAAAGACTTCCTATTCTATAACTATTAGAGAGAAATACAACCATCTTTGGACAACCACCAGATATGATATACAATTAACCTAACACTGAAAAGCAAATCCCTTAAAAAACTGTTGTACACACAGATTATGATAAATAACAGTGCATATTTCACACCTGCATTACTACACAAATTCAATGCAACAAAATCTCCATACTGTCCACACTGCAAGGATCAGATAGCAGATTTAATGCATATATTTTGGAGTTGCAAATGCGTCTATAAACTCTGGACTTCACTGAAATTGCAATTACAAAAAGTGGGATATCAATCATCAACACTTACATGGGAATTTACTATATTACATATTCGCCCATCTAACTTCTCAGTAAAACAAGCAAACTCACTTACAACCATATTCTCATTAATGAAACTATATATAGCCCTCAAATGGATAGACTCTATGAACATCTTTTGGGAGGGTTTTAAGAAAGTGACTATTAAACACCTATTAGCTCACAAAATAGTAATGGATAAAAGAAACAAAAACAACAAAACTCGAGCAACTTGGGAACAAACCTTTAATATCATACTAGCATAAAACTTTATGCACACTATAGAGTAACATGTTATAAGGGAACCTAGCAATATACCCACAAACTCACAACAAAATATGGTATTGCAAACATTAATGTATGTGTTGTCTTTATATTGTTTAAACTTGTTTGAAAAAGCATCTATGTATATAGTGTAAATAGGTTTGTTATATGACCTTCATGTTTCTATATTGACTACAATGCATAACTTTCTCTTATGGTCATGTTGTAAATATGAAAATTTTTGTGTCTTTTATAAATGCAAAATGAAAATAAAAATTATTGAAAAAAATATAAAACAATACATGTATGCCAATGACAAAACAAATATAACAAATAGCCTATTTTCTAAGAGCAGTAATGTCGATCAGTGTGGGCGTTACAGGGAAATAATCAATGTTCTTGGGTGTGAGGAGGCAAATGCCGCAGAGCAGTCCGTCATTTCCCTGTAATCCCCATACTGCCAGGCATTATTTCTTACTTGCTTATAATCCACCCTCTCCATGAAAAAGCATTTGTTCCTATCAAATCTGAAGTCAAAATGCAGTGGCTGCTGTCTTTATTTTATATTATTTTATTCTATTTCATTTTTTTACATTTTTTGGTTCTTCTGACTTTTGTCTGCTATCTTCTGTGTCCTGGAGCTCCTCTTCAGTGTTATAGAAACTGCCCCCCCCCAACAGAAATGGAATGGCTTACCCTCTGGACTGAGGCCCTGCTAAGTGGGGAAACCACTGTGCAAGAAAAGGGAAGCAGGCAGATGAGATCAGAGAGGGCTGGTATAGTGTTGTCCGGACAGCCGTGGGAAGCTTTTCTGTGTTTTTTAGTTATCCTTTCCACAGATTTGTATCCCTCTCAGCACACTGCATGCCAAGATATTAGTCTGGAATTTTGTCCACGGACAATTTACCATGCTGTTCCCAAACTTTTGTACTTTTTTTTTAATACAGCAGTTCTGGAGTCCACATTCTCCAGTGAGGGCTGTAGTCATAGCTTGAAATACCTTTCTTCTGCCTTTATAGATGATCTGACAAAAAGCCACTCTCTTTTATCGAAAGTGCTTTCAACGAAATATTTTCTATCAACATTCAACTGACCTGCCATCAATCTATCAACATGAATCTGTGAAATCAAAGCATTGCTGAAATTAAGATGGTGTGTACTCTCTTCAGATGTTACCACGGTTTCCAAATGATGACAGACAGTAAAACTCTTATTTGATCTGTTCTTGGAGGGTATTTTCACTGTAAATCCTTTTTCTGCCTAGGATCTCAGAAAATTCTGCCATTTCAATGGCTTGTAATGATTATCTCAAGCAATATTTATGCCTCTGAAGTATGCCTGCATTGACTGTCCACAATAATCCAGTTACTTGCTATAATTGTTTTAGTCCATTTCTTAGTCTTAATGTGAGGGGAGGCATTTATTGGTCACAGTCCCCATCCCTGTCTCTGTACTGCATATTCACTGTTCATTTGTGAATATTTTGTTACAGACAAACAATCAGTTGGTTACTTATTTGTTTTTCATGACCTCTTTCTTCATCCTTCCTTCTGAATAATAATTATCCATCCAGTCATGTCAGTCGTGAGAGAAATGTGTAGAAAAAGCATATCTTCACTGGAACTTGACCACAGCACTTTGCATTATATGGCATTATAAACACCTCAGGTAGTGATTCATTGTGATTAATAGGTTATGGATGTGCTTGGCAGCTTCATTATTACTGCATACAAATATCACTTTAAACCCTAAATCCTAGTTGCCCCTTGCTGGATATGAAACACAGAGCCTCTGAGAGACATGCTCTTTTACTGACAATTCATATGTCTTAAAATTCAGAACTTTAATCTCTTTACCTTCTTTGCCATCTATGGACATGGATGCATTTTTCCTGGCCTCTTGGCTTCTACAGTCCTTTGCTGTTACCTGCATGACCTAATCCAGACTATTCCTTGCCTCGTACTCCTGACCTACAGACTCTTGGAAGCCTGTTAAGTCTTAAAATATCTTCACTGCTTGTAGAAATCAAGCCTTTCTGCAGCCCAGTATTATTATTTTGAAATGCCTAAACTTCATGAAAAAACAAATAAGTGGATAAATAAATAACAGATACACATGGTAGTATCCAAGAAAAGTATGCCTTAAAAGGAAAACTAACATTAGTCTTCAGATCTGCTGGTCCTACAGGAAAATGTCTAAAAAATACCACTTAAGTACTATTCAGTTTGCTTTGGAAGTGTTTCACATTTCTCTGCCCTGTTATTTATTACTGAATAGAGTAGCTAAAACAGATGCTCTTTATGCTTTGGGGTCATTTGTCTTAGCTGTTGGCTCCTTTCTTGAAGTAGCACTCATTTACTGTTACAGCACAGTCTCTTTTAACAAAAAGAACTAAAATGGGAAAAGCCATCTTATAGAAATACTAATTGCTGAATTCTGCAGGAAATATACGATTTGAAAATTTTGTCTAGTAAATAGTGAAGACTAAATATAAGCAGATATTAAAGATATTTTCTATATAAATATTATGTATTTCAATATTTACCTGGCTACATTAGCTGCTATTTAATAGCTCAGTAAATATAGGGCTGCCTTCTTATGTTTGTTTCTGAGGGTGCATTTCCAAGAGTTATATACTTCTTAATAGTGAAATAGGACTCTGGTTCCCTCATGTAACATAAATATTTTTTGGTCTTTACTTCTAGAGGGTGTTCCTGGGATTGCATTTAATATGGATTTTTGCCTTTTGATAAGCAGGTAGATTATTCCTTATCAGCAGTTCTTGTAACCAGGAGTCAGAAAAGGGCCCAGGTTACTGACAAGACAGCTGAATCCTTGAAAGAGAAAGATTTATTTTTTCAGGGAATATCCAAACCTGGGCAAATCTCACATCTGCTATAAAATGCATCCAGGATTCTGGCATCATTAAACATAATAAAAAAAATAAAATGATATATAAATACACACACACACACACACACACACACACACACACACACACACACACATATAAACATAATTTGTATCAGATGTAGATCAGTTTTTTCAAGCTACAAACTACATCAGAAATGTACTACAAACAGTTAAATACACATATGCATGCATTTGTGTGATCGGATGGTTGGAAAAAAATTACAGTGTGTGAAGGATTTCAGCAAAATAGAAACAGGAGCAAGAAATTCAAAGGTAAACCAGAAGGAAGTGATATTCTCCAGAAGGCTGGAGGAAGAGTGCCTTAATGCTAGGCACAGGTAGTACTTGTGATATACATCCATGTGATCATGTGACCAATTCCTTTTATTTATTTAATTATATACATATGTTTTTATTTCTTGATGGGATAACTGAACTGGCATTTATGCCACCTTTTTCAGCTATGACTAAGGCTGCAAAGGCAGAAGAAATGTAACATTTAAATGGACAATTCAGTGCAGTTTATTTATTTATACATTTGTTAACCATCTAGGTGTAGTGGTATGAAGATCCTTTTCAGGTATAATCTGGGCCAAAAAGAGAAACAATGTGACTTTATGTAAGCACTCTATCATGAGGCTGTACAGAAATAAAACAGGTTATATAATTAGATACCAGTGCTTTAATCAGTTGGAACAATGTTCTCATTATGTAATACCACATTGTTTTTTGCATTTAGGCTTAAGTCATACCTGAAAAGGGTCTTTGGACCTACCTGGTTAACAAATAATAAATAAATAAATAAATAAACTGAATTATCCACATGATAGGCCAGATTCAATAAAGCCTACACTAAATGTACACAATATGCATTTAAGAACATTCTTCTCACATTTTTTGTACTTTCTAGTCACTCAGAAAGATCACACTAAGTGTACATGTAGTCTACACTTTCTGGTAACCTTTACGAATCCCTTTCAATATTTAAAGCTACAAGAATGTCAGTAGGAAAGCTAAAATTCGGAGGAAGAAGGTGTGACTTATGTCTGCGTTGTCTGCTCACTCAGAACGGTGTATACTTAGTGTGCACTTAGTGTAGGCATTATTGAATCATTTATTTACTCTTGTCCTTGTGGCCTTGCTCAGGGCTGAAAAAGGTATCATAATGACCAATTCAGTGTACAATGTATTTGTGGGATCAGATGGTCAGAATGCTTAAAAGAATGCATATGGTTATGAGCAGCACCAGATATAAGGGTGAGTTATATTATAAGGGCAGGGATAAGGGTGGACAATTTGAAATAAAAATAGAAGAGGCAAGAGAGCAGTGGAAAGAGGTGTGACCAGGTTGGTGGGGGAGGGGTGAATAATAAGACGATGATAGGTGAAACAGACAGGGACTTAAAGGACTGCGGAAGTGAGAGTGTGAAGCATAAGGGCAGAAAATTCTCTTAAAAATGTAGGATTGTGGACAGGAGGGTGGATAAAAATGTAGGAGCAGAAGTAAGAGAGAAGTCTAGTTTCAAAATGTCTGCTTAGACTAAAATCTTTCACTAGGTAGGGGCCTATGTCTGTCTGTGTTCAAGAAGAAGAATTAACCCTGGCTGCCTAAACAATGGCGTTGCCAGTTCTCTTTATAAGTTTCTTCAGGGATTGCTTCAGTTCTTAAAGGGTTGTTTTTGATTTGATGTTTTGTGAAAGTTTGTTCCAGTACTCTAGTTTTAAGAATGATCTCTTGGTTAAGGACAGAATATGGGGGGGGGGGGGGGGGGGCAAGCAAGGAGAATGTTGCCTGCATTACTGAGGAAAAAAGTTGAAGTTACAAAGTGCAGAATTTGATTGGAGAGGCAGCGGTGTTTACTTAGTAATTAACAGTTGAGGATGGTGATTAAGAAGGAGACCCGTCTTTCTATAAGGCACCAGTTGCATTTTGTAATAGTGTGACAATGGTGTTCTAATGATGGGCTTAGGTGTATGAATTGCGATTATTTGTTTTCTTATTATTGTTGGATGTGAGTGTTTACTGAGGACTGTAAGGCATTGACTGGTAGTACACATTCTAATATGGGAATTATAGCATTACTTGCTATGGTTCGTCTGGTTTCCTTGGTTGGCAGATGGGAAATGCTATATGCTGTTTTCAGATATACTAGAATGTTTTATGTCTGAATTTCCATGGTGGGTAGGAAGATGAATGATTGATTAAGACTGATGCTGATACATTTTTGTTGCGAGTCCAAGTACTGTTGCTGTTGATAGGGATCAACAATTGATAGACATAGAACAGAAGCTAACTTTGTTTTTTACCAAATATCAATGGTGTGGATGTTTAGGGTTTAAAGATAGCTTATTGAGAATTAATCATTTGCAGAGTAACATTAAATCTTTTTACAGGCCTTCTGTTAGTTCAGTGCTATAGGCTGGAGCTCAGCTGATAATAATGTCATCTGAGTATAGGATGGTGTTTAAGGTGGGTAACTCCTAAGTCCCAATGGAGATCTTTGATGACTAGTGTGAAAAAGAGGGGACTCAGGACTGAACCTTGAGGTATCCCCATACTGAGTGGTAGGGGTCACAGTTAGTGGAATGGTGGCTGACTGAGATAGTCCTTAAACCCAGTGCAAACTTCTTCAGAGAAATTGCACTTCTGGAACTTATGTAGTAACATATTTCTCTTCTTGCATTCAAATAATCTTTTAGGTCAATAAAAGAGCACTTAAGACTTTTACTTGTTCAGTACTGTAAATGACACCACTTCTAATGAAAGTGGCAGCAGTGGTACTATATATAGGATAAAAAATATGTTATTTATCTGTAAATATGTTGTATTGGGTGATGAACTGCAACATTTGTTTATAAAGGATTTTCTAATATCTTGCCAATTGGATCGAGGTTGGCTATTGGACAGTATTCATCAATAGTTTAGTGTGATGCAAGCCTCTGTAGATGGAATATGTTGGCCAGCGTAAGATATTTGGGGATGTATTTGGTGGTTAGTGATGGTTCATAGGTTCATAGGTTCATAGGTTCATACTAGGCTATCTGCCCGAGGGCATTTACAAGCCTAGCCCATAGTTTTGTGGCTTACGCCACCCCTTTAGTATGGGGAACTATACCCATTATTTTGCTGTGCCTCTGTTGAGCAGTGACACTGAGGTAATCCCTGGGGTATATCTGCGATCTCCCATCCATTGGTCAAGATTTCTCTTGAACAAGGCCAGCGAGGTGCTCTGCCTCACATATACCGGGATTTTATTCCACAGCATAGGGAGTCTTTGGGTGATGAATCTATCCCTCCAGCACGTCCTATTAATAGTCGTGTCGAGGTTTAAGTCTCCCGCCCTTGTGGCTCTGACGGATCTAGATTTTTGAGGTGAAGCATATTCATCAAATCTGGGTTTGACATGGCCTTGTATGTTAGGCAAAGGTCACCTCTGAGCAAGCGGTGGCGACTGAATAGAGCTGGAGTTCTTTCAGTCGGGCAGCATAGGACAGATGTTTGAGACCCTTTATCCTTTTGGTGAGGAACTTTTGTGGCCTCTCCAGCTGCTGCAAGTGTCGGGTCAGATACATTCCGAATGGGGCATTGTACTCAATCATTGGTCTGATGAGTGATGAGTATAGGGAGACTATGACCTCCCTTGATCTAGATGAGAATCCCTTCATGATAAGGTGGGCAATGTAGAAGGTCTTCCTAACTACTTTAGCTACATGGGTGTCGAATGACAGACTACTATCAACCTGGGTCCCCAGGTCCCTGATAACTTCTTCTGTACTCAGTGGATTGCCACCTATTTGGTAGCTAGGGGTAACCTTGTTTTTCCCGAAGGGTATGACTATGCATTTTTGGCATTTAACTTTAGGCCATGGCTCTGGCACCAGTTATCCATTTCTGTGAGACCCTTCTGAAGGATATCTGTGTCAGATGTGTTTTCTACTATGGCGCCCAGTTTGCAGTCATCTGCAAACTTTGTCAGCCATAACCCTCCTGTGTTTGCTTGTACTTGGAAAAGTAGATGCCAAACAAGAGTGGGCCCAGGACTGAGCCCTGTGGTACACCACTTGTGACAGGCTTTGAGTCTGACATGGCGCCAGCAACTCTGACCCTGTGGGTTCTGTCACTCAGCCAGTTTGCAACCCATCTTGTGATGTATGGGTTAACATTTAAGCTGATGAGTTTTTCAATGATACCCGAGTGGGGTATTGTATCAAAGGCCTTCGCCAGATCGAGGTAGGCTGTATGGACTGCCTTTCCTCATCAATGGCTTTGGTGACTGTTTCAAAAAGTCAACCAAGTTTAGAAGGCATGATCTGCCTTTGACAAAGCCAAACTGGGATGGATCCAAAGTCTGCAAATTCCTATGTCTTTATTTATGAGGTCCATTATGATCCTCTCCATGGCTTTGCAGATAAGGCTTGTCAAGCTAATGGGCCGGTAATTTCCAGGGTCGGTGGAGGCACCGCCTTTGTGAAGTGGGACCACAGTTGCAGTGCGCCACTCCTGGGTGCGTATCCAGAGGTAAGACTATGATTAAACAGCTGTCCTAGCTGTGGGTTTAATTCCTCGTTGAGTTCGTGGAGCACACAGCCGGGGACACCATCAGGTCCCATGGATGCTGTGTTTTTGCTTTGGAGAGAGCAGTTCTCACTTGGGCGTTGGAGATGTTTGGGGGCTGCAACGCTTTTATAGATATCTCTCCTTTGGGAGGGGAGAAGTTTGCACTGAACCTGTCAGCCAGTATGTTGGCAATGTCTGTAGGATCAGTAATCTTCACATCATTTTGAACTAGTTCTGAGCATATCTGGGAGTTTCCTCCCAGGTTTCTAACATAGCTAAAGAAGGCCTTATGATTGTCTTTTGAGTCTTTAGCTATTTTTCTCTCAAAATTTGCTTTGGATGATTTTATGAGAGCTCTTAGTTTTTTACTTATAGTGATCAAGGGTGTCTTACCTTTTAAGGATTTTGCTCTATCTTGTAGTAGCTTCCTGGATTAAAGATAAGTGTGAATGGGGATACTGGTGACTGTTTGCTTGGTTTATGTATGAGAGGATGAAGTATGTTGACGTTGGATTTAGTTTTAGAAGGAGTTTTGTCAAGCTTGCCCTTAACTTCTTTTATTGGTGACAGATTTAAAGTGAAAGTAAATGTAGTGTATGAGGCTGTAAAGTGGTTCAGTGGGTGTTGGAAGGTGGATCTGGTTAAAAGTGATGCGGGTAGTTTGGGGTGAGCTCTTTGTGTTAATTTTTATCGCTTGTAAAATGTCTGCACTTGCATGCTTGACATTTTTCTAATTGTTAACGGTTTTTGGTAGGATAGGGTTTACACTGTATTCCAGAACTGTTTTCAGTTACTTAACTATGCCAGTTGGATATTCCTACAGTAGTTATATCCAATCAACTTGCATGTTTTGGTATATCTTGGTCATTAACTCAGTATCTTTTCTGGTATTCATTCTGAGTATTAGGTGCATTGCGGCCACCTTGTCTATTGGTAGATCTTGCACGTTTACAGCTAAACTTTTCTACATCTTTCACATTTCAAAATCTTAATTCTCTGTGACATGACCATGAGTATGACTTGCACCACATGCTTTCCACACTTGCAAATAGATTTTTGTATTTAATATGTGTTTGTTGTTTGTTTTGTGTGGTGTTTAACAAAAGTGGGTTGTGCCGAATTCCAAGATGGGTGCACATTGATCAACAGCTTAATTTCAGCACTCCCAGTGTGAAAAAAGAAACTGAGAGACAAGGGACAGTAACTCTGCCAGTTTTAGTAAATTCAGTTACTGCCTAGTAAGTATGATGCCTGGATGCCAACAAAGAAGAAACTTAGAGAGCCTGAAAGAAAATCAGCTAGAAAAGATGAAGAGAAAACACTGACTAGGAAGAATCTTGCAGCTGTTCGCAAAAAAGCAGTTCAAGCTCCAGCTTTGGTGCAAGACATGACTTCCAGTAATCTAGAGGAAAAAATAAATCAAATGTGCTCAGAGCAGATTAAAATAAATAAAACATTAAAGGTGTGTATCAACTCAGATAACAAAATGCTGGAAAATGGAAGAAGCTTTAAACAGCTATTCAGATGAACTGATAAAACTGCAAAAATCAGAGGTCATAATGAAGAAAAGGCTGGCTGAGTATGAGACTGCTTAACAAGAGATGTTTCAAAAAATGGTAGAATTAGAGGACAGAGCACATTGAGGAAATCTGAGATTTTCTGCTGTACCTGAGAAACTGAAAGGAACAGACTGTGTTAACTTTATAAAAGTAAAAGATAAGCTACTGCACTGGTATTCCACAGCAGGAGTTGTTAACAGAAAGGGCACATCATGTGCATGCTCCAAACCTGGCCCCGTGAAAGCAGTCAAGACCTTTATTAGTAAAAATGCAAACCTACCAGCAGAAAGAGTTAATCTCAACAGAATTGTGGCAGAAAGGCAAAGTATTACAAATTGGAGACAGTAGTATTTGCGGAAAATTATTCACTGTACACTAGGCAGAAGAAAAGCAAATTTATCCCAGCAATTAGGGAATGTCAAGAGACAGGTGTACGATTCATGCTACTGAATCCAGCGGGCTTCATAATATTTTCCTGGAGGATCAAAGTCATTTTTGATGCAGGACAGGCTAAGGAAGAAATACAAAAGTTTGTCTAACAAAAAGTAAGCCATCAAACAGAAGGGTGCTTCTCATTCTTCAGATAACAAAGCTCATAGAGAGACATTTCCAGTAAAACCTTTCTAGTGTTCCAAAGGAAAATCTTGAGAGACAGAAAAAGCATAGGAGTTGACTAGAAGAATCAGGAGTAGCTTGGACTTGGACCAGAGTCTGAGGTGTTGGGAGATGGGAAAGAACAGGAAGAAGACCAGCAACACTGAAATTAGTGAATAAATGTGATATTTTAAAGCATCAATCACAATTTTGAAATGTGGCTTTACAAGAAAAAGTGGAAAAATTGGACTTTTGTTGATTATGTTAAACCTGTGGGAGACTGTAAAGTGTACACCACACTTCATATCATTAGTGTTTGGAAGGACACTAGGGAAGGGGGGAAAAAGTAACTGTAAGTAAAACAATTTTTGCTCTTAACAGTATTTGGATAACACTTTTCATAATATAAATTGCATGTTACATAGTAAAGCATTTTCAGTGATTATTGTATGTGATACAGATACTAAGGCTAACAAATGTCATTTTTCTTCATTTTTAGTTTTAAGAAATGTAGAGATTACAATGTAAAAAGAGAAGTAAGGCTGGACAAAAGCATGTTTAAATTAATAAGCTGTAATCTTGGGTTGTTGAGGTGGGGAATGGTGTGTAAACGTTCGATTATAATATATGTAGAGTTGATTTGTCTTTTCTTACTTTTACATAGCAGCCTGTCTGAATTTTGTTTAAACAAGCAAATAAGAGAACACTGAAAGTAATGAAAAGTTTTTCTTTGTCAAATAAATGATCAGTGTGAGTTGAGAAGTCTGCATCAGAGGGCAGTTGTACACTTTGTTCTTAGGGTTCCCTGGAGACAATCTGACTATATGGGCAGACAATAAAAGCCAGAGCACTTTTTAAGTCTAAAATTAATGATGTCTGAGAGCATACAAGCTGTTTTCACATCTGTGAGGTGAATAAAGATAAGAGAACAGACAGCAATTAATGTAAGTAGGAGGATAGGCTATAACATACATCTTAGCATGGATAACCTTAATTTTAGGGTAAGTAATTCTTGTGGTTGCAGCTGATGATCTGGGACAATTGTTCCTATCAGTAGACTTAAGCTTCATTAATCAAAGATGTACGTTTTGTGTGTTTGTTTTAAGTAAATTGTTATGGGTGCTCTGTGGGAGTGTTTGCTTTTTTGTTTGAGGGCTTTCATTAAAATAAAAAGTCTTGTAAAATATGACATAAGTTCAGATGGAGATGATAAGAAGCAATGGTATAAGACATCAACCTGCCAAACATTAGTGAGAGCATGTAACACAAAAGCTGGAAATAGATATTTAAAAACTGTTGTATATAATTGTTGGGAATAATAACTTTTTTATCATAATGGCTACTCTATTCATATTATTTTAGAATGTGAATGGTTTCACACATATAGATAGAAATGAAAGATTATTGAATGGTATTAGAAATGCAGTGTGCAAATAGCAATGCTACAGGAGACTCTTTTGGAAAGAAGCGAGCATGTGAATTTGATGAAGAAAGGATTTCAGGATGAATATTCAGCAGAGTATCAGTGAAAAAGGAAAAGGGAAGTACTTATAACAGTTGCTAGAGCAGAGGTTCCCAAAGTGTAGGTTGCAAGCTGATTTTGGGTGGGTCATGTCTGGATAGAAGGCTTCAGCATAAAAAAAAATAAAAACAAAACAAAAAAATACTTCTTAACACCACTTTGGTGGCATATTCTCCTTTAAAGAGGGCCATGCATGCATCGTATGCATGCACACCAATGCAGATGTAAACCCATTCTGCACTTGTATGCAGAGTTTAAATTACCTGTTCTGTTTATAGAGAAGGTAAGTGCATTGTGTGTGCGTGTGTGTGTGTGTGTGTGTGTGTGTGTGTGTGTGTGTGTGTGTGTGTGTGTGTGTGAGAGAATGAGAGAGAGAGAGAGAGAGCAGAGAGAAGGTAGGTGTGTGCAAGAGCAGAGAGAAGGTGTGTGTGTGTGTGTGTGTGTGTGTGTGTGTGTGTGTGTGTGTGTGTGTGTGTGTGTGTGTGTGTGTGTGTGTGTGTGTATATGTGTGTGTGTTTAATACCTTTGAACTGTCCAGATTTATCCTCATAATTTTGGTCTGTTTCTCATAAAATATTGAGTTTTGTGGCAAATCACAGAGAACTGAAGTTTCTAAATAATGACATATATATAAGAGTAGCAGACTTCATATCCTTCAGAAAATGCATGCTAACACAAATCCTGTTATTAAAGAGCAACATTTAAAATCTGTCCCTATTGTTTGGGCCATTGCATCCAGATTATTTTAGGCTTTGTCCAGATTTCTTGAGCTAAGAGGTTGAGAGGTATGTATACCTCTCAGCTGTCCAGATTTTTGCAGAATGTCCAGATTTTTTCCTCATATTTTTGGCCTATTCTTCATAAAAATGTGTGGTTTTCTGGCAAATCACTGAGGATTGAAATAACTAAATAATGTCATACATTTGAGTTTCAGACTTCATTTCCTTCAGAAAAATGCATGTTAAGACAGTTGCTGTTACTCTAGCAACTTTCTAAGTCTATAATAGCAATATTTATAATCTGTCGCTATTTTGGGGCCTTTGTCCCCCGCCCAATTATTTTAGGTTTTGCCAGGATTTATTGTGCTAAGAGGTTGAGCGGTGTGAAAGCATAGTATGTAATGCCCTAGTTGACAATTATCTGGTGCATTTTAAGGGGGATAGGGGTTCTGAATTCTTGAGTGTGTCCTCCTTTGTATAAGATGCCTAGTAACCATGAACTTATTGTCAGTTTTTCAATCAATTCCTATTGCAATATTACCAGTTTACCAATTTTTCTTTAATGTAACATTGGTAATTAATTCTTCAAGGGCAACAGGCACTTCATTTGTAGATGAAACACTAAAATGTAAAGTTTGCCAGTAGCAGCCTCTTCGTTAGTTACAAATCTCTTTAATATGGAATTACTTGGATGGATTTTACTTCTGCAGAGATTGTACTTATTGACTGATACTGGTGGATTGTAATGACAGAAGTTTGAGTGGCAAAAATTAGGTGGTGCAGCACCCAGCAGGATAAAAGAACTCTCATCAAACTAAACAAACAACGCAGAGGACAAATAAAATCTACCAAAGCCAAATTTGAGGTAAGTTTGGCCTCCTGGGCCAAGGGCAACCACAAAGTATTCTATAGCTACATCTGCAACCTCAAAGGTAATACACAATTGTGTGCAGAGCTCATTGAAAATGGAGACACCTACACTGAGCCAGAATACATAGCAAACCTACTGGCTGATGAATTCAGCTACGACTTTACTCCTCTCCCCCTCAAACTTCCCTCACGAAATATCATCAAATATAACACACCTACTACCACTAGGGAACAGGTCCTTAATGCTCTTTCTAAGACCAAGAACACTGCCTCAATGGGCCCAGACAATATCCCAGGATGCCTTCTAAATAGCATGAAACATGATCCATCAGGGCCTATGGAATTACTATTATTATGTAGCCTCCAAACAGGCTTCATGCCTCATGAATGGAGAAAAACAACAGTCATCCCTCTGCAGAAAGTTGGGCCAGCTATAGACCCTGGAAACTACAAACTCATAAGTCTCACTAGTCTTATATGTAAAGCCATGGAAAGAATTATCATGGAGATGATCAATGGAAATATAGTAAACCTCCAGACACTGGACCCAACCCAGTTTGGTTTCATCAAGAGCAGATCATGCCTACTCAATCTGGTGAACTTCTTTGAGAAGGCCATGAAAACAATGGATGAGGGTAAAATCATTCAAACTGCCTACCTCAACCTGGCCAAGGCATTTGACACAATGTCCCAATCGAGCATTGTTGACAAACTCAAGAGGTTAGGTACAAACCCAAATGTCACCCGGTGGATAGCCAACTGGCTCACAGACATGACCCAGGAAGTTAGAATTGGGGGAGTCCACCTCTACAAAGAGGCCAGTCACAAGTGGAGTCCCTCAGGGATCAGTCCGCAGACCACTCCTTTTTGGCATTTACTTCTCAGAAGTCACGACCAATGTCAGTGGTCTCTGGATGACTAAATTTGCAGATGATTGCAAATTAGGAGCTGTCATTGAATCTCACACTGATACAAATATTCTCCCTGAGGGGCTGACACAGACAAACAACTGGTGTCAGAGTCATGGACTAAAACTAAATGCCAAGAAATGTATAATAGTATCCTTTGGGAAGTCATCCAATCCTGGTATTGACAACATACCCCTTAGAGTTGACCCAGTACTCAGGGACGTAGGGACACACATAGATAGTAATCTAGCATTTGAGCATCACGTGTCTACAGTGGTGAGGAAATCATTCTATGTTGCTCAACTTATTAACAAAGGTATGGCTTCTAATTCCAACGAAGTCATTGTTCCACTGTATTCAGCATTCATCAGACCTATCATTGAGTACAGTGCCCCCTTTGGTATGTACCTAATCAGGCATATCCAACAACTGCAATGTGCACAGAGGTTCCTCACTAAAACAATACAGGGCGTAAGTAATATGTCCTATGCAGACCACCTCAAGGCCCTATCCCTGTATTCTGTCTCCTACACGCTTTTGATGGGAGATCTATGCCTGGAATACAAGGCATTGTCAGACCCCACTCTGATTGACCTCCTGCATATTCACAAAACAGACATTACCAGAATTACCTGTTCTAAAGATTTAAACCTTGCTTGTGATATAAACAGGACCTGCTGGAGAGATAGGTATGTATCCCAGAGACTACCCATCTATGGAACAGGCTCCCCTCCATGTGAAGCAAAGTTCCTCCCTAACCCAGTTCAATGCAATTTGGACAATTGGATGGGAAACCGGAAAGTCATCCCTGGTTTGGCACCTATGTCTCTAATGCAAACAAGAAACCTGTAAATGTTTCATCTCCCAGGCCCATGCTTACACTTATCAAGGGTATCAGAACTTGTCAGAGATTTGGGATGCATGGGTAGGCTTAAAAAGGCCCCTGTGGTCATTAGCCTAGTAAACACCTATGAACTATTGACTGCCCTTTTATGGCTACGGTGTTCTGAAATGGGCAGTTGTATCATTATTAGGTCACATATTTTGTTTCATTACTGGAAAAATGTTCAAAACTACAATTTTAAAACACAATCTAACAAGTGGTGCTGTGTAATACAAAGAATATAATTTCTTATAATTGGGAAGGTGAATCAAAGAACATATACATGTGTGCATGGCCCTAAAAATGTGTGCAAGGAGCCTATGATTTGAAAATAGCCCAAAGGTAAACTTAATTCTCCACTGGCCAGATGCATTTTATTTGAATGTGGGTTTTAATGCTATTTCAGTGAATGTGAGTTTCAATGGCAGAGAAGTTTACTGCTCATGCTAAGTCTGTTTTCATTGTGAGACTGTATTGTTTGGTTAGCAAATGGCTATTAGTATTTGTGCATTTTATTTCAATATCTGTAATAATTCTGGAAATAAATAAGAAAACAGTAAGCACTCTGATAGGTTTGAACAGTTTTCATGGTAAGTGGGGAGAAATAGTGATAGAACACTGGTTCGGCCAGGAAGGGAGCTGCTGCAGGAGGGGCTGCTTTACAGGGGTCAAAATCTATTACCTTGCCTAGGGCCCCATTTGATCATGATCCAGCTCTGCTAATAATTAAAGTATGAGAATAGTTTACATGGCCCCTTTAAATCTCGAAAAAACACTCTGTGGTGGTGTTGTTTTCTTCTTTAAGGAGGACCATACATGCTTCACATGTACACACATTGACATGAGTAGTGGGTCATGAAAAATTACCATTTTCGAAATTGCGTCTCGGCACATAAATGTTTGGGAACCAGTGTGCTTGAGGAACTCCAGTAGTGATAGACGAGGAAAAAAAGGTAATAATGGCAGATTTGAGGTAGTAAGGGGGTACTGGCAAGAGATTAGAATTATGCTGGCATGTGTACATATTCCACCTAAAACTGTTATTATGGAGCTTAACAAGATTTGGGGAGAAATAATCAGCTTTTAGCAGGGAATATTACTTATAGGTGGGGTTTGGAATTTGACTAGCAACCGTGAGGATGTATCTGGGAGACCTAGAAAGGAACGTATAACACAAGGGGGTAGATTTCTGAAGACATTTATGAAAATATTTGGTATGGAAGTTGTCAATTCTGTAGAAGGAACTCTGAAAGAATTTACATATTATTCCCCAAAGTACAATGACTAGGCTACACTAGATAGAAAATATATTTCACAGGAATGTACATTTGATTGAAAGCTTTGACACACGTCCAATAACTATTTCAGATCATGTGCCAATAACAACTAAGACAAAAGTTCAGGATAATGAAGTACAAATGAGACACTGGTGCTTCCCACCTACTTATTAAAAAGGGGAATTTTAGGAATGGTTAGTGTAAATTATTTGAGTGTTATTAGGGAAGCTAGAAATTTCTTCAGAAGTTATAGCTAGTGAGTGGGATAAAATGAAAGTACAGTTTAAAAACAGGGTAGAAATAAAAGAAAAAAGAGATATGGTTAGGAAGTAACATAAATTACTTAGAAGGGTTGAAAAAGGTTAAAGTATTGCATAATAAAGGGAATCTCACAGAACAAGAAGAGGCACAAATACAGAGTGCTAAACCAAAAATAAGGGAGTATCTGGGTAATATGCATGCATTTAGAAAGATTGCTAATAAGCATCAGTTTCTGTTAATGACTCCAGAGCACAAAAACTTTTAGCACAATCACTTAGGCAACAGAAAGTAGAAAGGGTTGTTGCCAAATTTAGGAATCCTATAACAATAAATATAACCAGAGGTCCTGTAGTGGTAATAGAGATATTTCAGATATTGTATGAAGATTGGTATAAAGCAGAGAAATGTGGAAATCAAGAAAGAACACAAATGAAAGTATTTATGGAAGACTTAAGTATGCCAAGGTTAGAGGCAGATGAGACTCAATTAACACTTATGATAGGAAGATATGAGGTAAAAACAATGATATACAATCAATCTGCAGGAAAGTCACCAGGAATAGATGGTATTTCTGAGGAAGTTTGAAAGCTAGGAGGGAAGAAAGTGGCAAAGATCTGGAAAGCTTTGTTTAAGAGTATTTTAAAAGGAAGGCAAACACCAGCATCCTAGAAAAAAGCTGTGATGGTTGTAATACCTAAAGTCGGTAAAGACCCATGTGACTTCGTATTGTCCTATTTCAATTTTAAACTATCATTGTAAAGTGTTTATATCTATAATAGCTAAAGGAATGGTAAAGGCGATGCCAGAAATTGATAGATATCGATCAATGTGATTTTATTGAGGGGGGGGGGCAAACATCTGACAACATTAAAAGAATAATGATGATCCAGACAGAAGCAGAATGTAAGAAAATACTGGTGCTGTTGTTGGTGAGCTTTGATACAAAGAAATCATTTGACAGAGTAAAGTGGGATTTCATGAGCAGGGCAGTGGAAGCATTTGCATTTCCCGATACAATAATAAGATTAATTAAAAGGATAAACGAGGGATCAGAGCAAAAACATAAAGCAGGATGTGTCCTCTCTGATAAGTTGTGTCTGAACAGAAGAACAAGGCAGGGGTGTCATCTTTCCCCTTTGTTATTTGCTTTATATTTCGAGCCATTCACAAAGAAAATAAGGAACTCAGAAATTTAAATGATATGATTAGTATGGTAATCAAGAAAAGTTGGCTTTAATTGTAGGCCATATACTTTTGTACCTGATAAAACAAGAGAAGTGCATCACAGTGTTAATGAAGATAAAACAAAGGCTATGGATGTAAACTACGTACTCCCACATGGGTTGGGAGGGTAGCCTAATGGTTAAGGTGTTTGCCTTACAAACACAAGGTACGGGGTTTGAGTCTCACAAGGGATAATTGGCTAGGTTCAAAATGGCTCGCATGAGCAGTTAGCCTAGTACTAACCTACCTATAACCTATGATTTGGTCCAACAATACCCATATGTATGGGGACACAATAAAATTAAGCATTTAAGAGTATGGTTTAAAAAGGATTTGGCAGTTAAGGGTATGTGAGAAGAGACTAAACTAAAGAATATAACAATTGACAAACTGGAAGCTCTTGTTTTTGCATATGGATAGCAGGATACAAGTAGTGAATATGTTTTTGTTTCTTTAGTTTTATATATAGGTCAGGCATATTTTATCAACTAGAGGAAAAGTTGAGAACTATAATTAATGAAGAGTTGAAGGAATTTATCTGGCAGGGGAAGAGGGCAAGTGTGAAGTCAGATAAGCTGATCATTCCAAAAGAACAAGGTAGTTTAGGATTACCTGACTAGAAGGAATATTTTAGAGCTACCCAGTTAAGCCTTATATACATAAAACAAGCTGAAAGTTATAATTCAAAGTGGAAAGAGATTATGATAAAACAAGGAGCAAGTGGTGCAGCAGGCGCACTGGTGCAGTGGTTAACTTTGTTGCCTCACAGCAAGAGGTTCTCTGGTTCGATTCTTGGCTGGGGTGCCTTCTGTGCAGAGTTTGCATGTTCTCCCTGCATTTGTGTGGGTTTCCTCTGGGTACTCTGGTTTCCTCCCACAATCCAAAGACATGCGTCTGGAGCATTTCTCCCTGGGCCTCCACTGAAAATAGGCTCTGTTCTAGTCGGACTTTCCCAGTCAATAAAATGCTAAGTAAAAAAATAAATAAAATTCAAGAAAGAAGGAAACAGTGGGATTTTGGACACAGATCCTTAAGGAGAATGACAAAATCATACAAAACATTATATATATATATATATATATATATATATATATATATATATATATAAAGTAGCAGAAAGTATTCAAAGAACTATGCCAACATGAGAATGGAGAAAGGAGATTCTGCCAAAAGGGATGACTGCAATTAGGGGTACAGAGAACAGGGAAGAAGGGTTGGAATTTATTGGAGAAAACTGGCAAAGGAACCAAAGTACTGAGAGCAAGTAGCTTTTGAGAGAAAGATAATAGAAAGAGAAGAGTCCAAGAAGACATTCGGACTGCAGGCTAGAGACTGCCTTCTCTATCAGGGATTGATAGCATAGTAACGGGGAAGGGGAATCACTTTTGGTTTCTTGGGGCATGATTTTCAAATGAGTTACTCTGATGGAAGTGAGATGCATCAGATGCAAATGTTCAGAGCAAAACACACCGTATCTTCACACAACTGTCAATTCTGACATAACCAATTTTTAACACCTTTATTGAATTATCATTAATTATGATTAAAATTGAACTTGGCCTGTACAAAGTTGGGTCTGATAGGTTGTTACCCTCGTTAGGTATTACAGACACCACTGCTCTCTTCCAGGATGCTGGTGCGTCTCTTCCTTTTAAAATACTGTTAAACAAAACCTTCCAGATCTTTGTAATTTCTCCCTTCCTAGCTTCCAGACTCCATGGGAATATCATCTGTTGCTGGGGACCTCCCTGCACATTGATTATATATGTCACTACTTTCATCTCATCTCAACTGTCCTGTTAATTGTTGAGCTTCTCACCTATCTCTAACCTTGGCATAGCTAAATCTTCCACAAAGCTTTCCAGTTATGCTTTTTCTTGAATTCCACATTTCTCTGCTTTATACAAATGTTCATATCATTTCTGAAATATCTCTAATACCTCTACAGGATCAGGGATCTGTGGTTATTTTTCTTGTTATAGGCTCCCTACATTTGGTATCAGTTCTTACTGCTTTCTGTCGCCTGTTTCCTGCTAAAAGTGTTTGTGCTCTGGAGGTCAGTCCTTACTGCTTTCTGTCGCCTGTGTCCTGCTAAAAGTTTTTGTGCTCTGGAGGTCAGTCCTTACTGCTTTCTGTCGCCTGTGTCCTGCTAAAAGTTTTTGTGCTCTGGAGGTCAGTCCTTACTGCTTTCTGTCGCCTGTGTCCTGCTAAACGTTTTTGTGCTCTGGAGGTCAGTCCTTACTGCTTTCTGTTGCCTGTGTCCTGCTAAATGTTTTTGTGCTCTGGAGGTCAGTCCTTACTGCTTTCTGTTGCCTGTGTCCTGCTAAAAGTTTTTGTGCTCTGGAGGTCAGTCCTTACTGCTTTCTGTTGCCTGTGTCCTGCTAAAAGTTTTTGTGCTCTGGAGGTCAGTCCTTACTGCTTTCTGTCGCCTGTGTCCTGCTAAAAGTTTTTGTGCTCTGGAGGTCAGTCCTTACTGCTTTCTGTCGCCTGTGTCCTGCTAAACGTTTTTGTGCTCTGGAGGTCAGTCCTTACTGCTTTCTGTCGCCTGTGTCCTGCTAAAAGTTTTTGTGCTCTGGAGGTCAGTCCTTACTGCTTTCTGTTGCCTGTGTCCTGCTAAAAGTTTTTGTGCTCTGGAGGTCAGTCCTTACTGCTTTCTGTCGCCTGTGTCCTGCTAAAAGTTTTTGTGCTCTGGAGGTCAGTCCTTACTGCTTTCTGTTGCCTGTGTCCTGCTAAACGTTTTTGTGCTCTGGAGGTCAGTCCTTACTGCTTTCTGTCACCTGTGTCCTGCTAAAAGTTTTTGTGCTCTGGAGGTCAGTCCTTACTGCTTTCTGTCACCTGTGTCCTGCTAAAAGTTTTTGTGCTCTGGAGGTCAGTCCTTACTGCTTTCTGTCGCCTGTGTCCTGCTAAAAGTTTTTGTGCTCTGGAGGTCAGTCCTTACTGCTTTCTGTCGCCTGTGTCCTGCTAAAAGTTTTTGTGCTCTGGAGGTCAGTCCTTACTGCTTTCTGTCGCCTGTGTCCTGCTAAAAGTTTTTGTGCTCTGGAGGTCAGTCCTTACTGCTTTCTGTAGCCTGTGTCTTGCTAAAAGTTTTTGTGCTCTGGAGGTCAGTCCTTACTGCTTTCTGTCGCCTGTGTCCTGCTAAAAGTTTTTGTGCTCTGGAGGTCAGTCCTTACTGCTTTCTGTTGCCTGTGTCCTGCTAAAAGTTTTTGTGCTCTGGAGGTCAGTCCTTACTGCTTTCTGTTGCCTGTGTCCTGCTAAAAGTTTTTGTGCTCTGGAGGTCAGTCCTTACTGCTTTCTGTCGCCTGTGTCCTGCTAAAAGTTTTTGTGCTCTGGAGGTCAGTCCTTACTGCTTTCTGTCACCTGTGTCCTGCTAGAAGTTTTTGTGCTCTGGAGGTCAGTCCTTACTGCTTTCTGTTGCCTGTGTCCTGCTAAAAGGTTTTGTGCCCTGGAGGTCAGTCCTTACTGCTTTCTGTTGCCTGTGTCCTGCTAAATGTTTTTGTGCTCTGGAGGTATTATCAAGAAACAGTTGCTTAATAGCAATCTTTCTAAACTTGTGCATATCATCGAGATAATCCCTTATTTTCTCTTAAGCATTCACATTTCTCTTCTTGGTTTGTGAGATCCCCCTTATTCTGCAATACTTTAATCTTTGTCAGCCCTTCTAAATAATTATTGTTACTTCCTAACCATATGTCTTTTTATTTTATTTCTACCCTATTTTTAAACTCCACTTTCACTTTAGCACACTCACTAGCTATAACTTATGAAGAAATTACTCTCTTCCCTTAAAAATCTCAAATAATTTCCACTACCCATTAAATCCCTCTCTTTTTAACAGCTGGGCGGGGAAGTGCCAGTGTCGCCTTTTTACTTCATTACCCTGCATTTTTATCTTAGTTATTATTGGTGCATGAACTGAAATAGTTATTGGATGCGTGTTGAAGCTTTCAATTAAATGCATGTGTTCCTGTGATATATCATTTCTGTTTAGTCTAGCCCAGTTACTGTACCTTGGAGAATAATGTGTAAATTTTCTCTGAGTTCCTGGTACTAAATTCATATTTTCCAAACCAAATATTTTCATAAATTTCTTCAGACATCTACCCCGTTTTATTATTTTCCCTTCTAGGTCCCCAGACACATCCCCAGTGTTGTAAATCAAGTTCCAGTCCCCACCTTTAAGTAGTGATCTCTGCTGATCTATAATATCATATCAGTTGCCCCTTACTACCACAAATCTACCATTATTATTTTTTTCTGTTCTATCACTATTACAGCTCCTCTAGCATTTAATATAAGTACATCCCTTTCCTTTATCTCTGCATAGACTGCTGAATTTCCCTTCTGAAATCCTTTATCAAATTCACATGCTCATTTCTTTCCAAGTGTCTCTCCTGTAGCATTGCTTTTTGCACTCTGCATTTCTTAATACAATCCAATATTTTTTTCCTTTTTGTCTATATACTTGTGAGGCCATTCATGTTCCAAAGTAATATGTTTAGTATAGTCATTATGATAAGAAGCTATTATTCTCACCTGTGATATATGACAGTTTTTTAAATGTCTATTCCCAGCTTTTCTGTTACACCGACCCACTATTGTTAGGCACACCGTTCTTTTCTACAGCTGGTTTTTCTCATCACCATTTGAACCTATGTCACATTTTACAAGACCTTTGTTTTAATGTCACATTTTACAAGACCTTTGTTTTAATGAAAACCTTCAAATAAAAAAACAGTACAACTCCAAAACACCCCCATAACCTATTAACTTAAAACAAACATATAAAACTATGTACGCCCTTAAATAATGAAGTTTAACACTCCTGATAGGAATGGTTATTGTACATATTTTTTTCTTTATTTTATTGTAGTTTTTTTATATTTGCGACTTAAAACTTAGGATCATAGAATCATAGGATCACAGAGTTTGCTAGGCTATTGGCCCTGAGGCGAGGCCCTTATAAGCATAGCCAAGACTTTAGCCCATGTTTAGACAAATCAGCACCTGATGCCCCTGTCCAGCAGGGATGTGGGTGGAATCCCAGGGGTATAGTTTCCCTTTCCCATCCAGTTATCCAGGTTGCGCTTAAAAAGGGGTAAAGAGGTACTCTGCCTGAAGTGGAGACAGAGTCTTTTCCATAGATGAGGGAGTCTCTGAGACACAAATCTGTCCCACCAATAAGTCCTGTTGATGTCACAGACTATGTTGAAGCCACAAGTGCAGGTTACTGGAGTGGAGCTTGACTTGCAAATATGCAACAGTCCCATCAAGGTGGGGTCCATGATCACCTTGTATGCCAGTCAGAGGTCACCTCTGAGAAGTCTGTATGAAACTGAGTAGAGGGATAGGACTTTTAGCCTATTTGTGTATGGTAGATGTTTGAGGCCCTGGATTCTCCTGGTGAGGAACTTCTATGGTCTCTCCAGCTGCTGCATGTGCTTTGCGAGGTACATTCCGAAAGGTGGATTGTACTCAATAATGGGCCTTATAAGGTAAGAATACAGGGATGTTAGACCCTCCTTGTTCCTGGATTAGATACCCTTACTTATGAGGTGGGCCATGTAGAAGGCTATCCGTACCACGGAAGCAACATGGTGGTAAAAGTCAGGTTGCTATCAATCTGGGTGCCCAAATCCCTCATGACTAACTGAGTGTTTAGGACATTGTTATTAATGTGATAATTTGTGGGGACATCACTCTCCCTAAAGGGGATGATGATGCATTTTTTGGTAATCAGCTTGAGGCCATGTTTCTGGAACTAGTCATTTGTCTGAGTGAGACCCTCCTGGAGGATGTCCACACCACTAGGGGAATTGATGACAGCACCCATCTTGCAATCATCTGCAAGCTTGGTCAGCCATAGCCCACTGGTTTTGTACTGCACTTCAGAAAAGTATATCCCAAATAACAGAGGCCCCAAGACCGAACCCTGGGGAACGCTGCTTGTTATGGATCTACTGCTTGAGGTGGCTTCCCCTATTTTGACTATGTGGGTTCTATCAGTGAGCCAGTTTGGTACCCATCTGGTAACATATGGATTGATGCCTAGTTGAGAGAGTTTATCTATTTATGCCTGAGTGGGGAATAGTGTCAAAGGCTTTGGCCAGGCCAAGGTAGGTGGTGTGAACAGTCCTCCCCTCATCCATGGCTTTGGTGACTGTCTCAAAGAAGTCACCCAAATTTAGCAGACATGACCTCCCCTTGATGAAGCCAAACTGTGTGGGATCAAGTGTAGGATGTTTGCCTTGCATAATCTCTCCTTTAATATGCGTGATTAGGGCTACACACATATTTTTTGTTTTCAAGTTTCTCTTATTTTATTTACTCTTTGCTTATTTATTAATGAGGATAATGAAGTGACCCCAATGAAACCATTCCCCAGAGGAGACCACAAAGTTAAATATCACAATAAAATACAATGAAGATAATACATGCAGAAGTTAAAACAAACTGATCAAACAATAGAATGATAAACAATGTTAAATACAAACTTAGATATGTTACAAATGTTGTATACATACTTAGCGCACTAAAAAGCAAATGTAGTAAAATATGAGTGAATAATCTGAAAAAAGCAAATAGGATCATTTGTGGATCCATATATTTGGTTCAACATAAATCACTTCTTTTATGCTATCAGTTATTCTTTTCTTTTTATTATGATTATATATTGTTTGCCATATATATTTTGGGAATGCCACTCATGACTGGGTATCTATTCTGCAGCTTTTCTGTTGGTTCTGGAAGACTCCTGTAAAACAGCCTGTGATCTGGGAGAGTAAGAAGGCCACGTGAGTGAGAAGAATACTTCAAAAGGCATTCTGTCAAGAGAGTCTGCTGTACTTTACTCTGAATAATAGTGCTTGGTTGAACTCAGCTGTATAAAATGAGTAGAAGTGAATGATTTTAAAATTGCAATTTGAGACTAGGTTGGGGATTCATTTAAAGCTAAGGATTATGGATAGAGTCAGGGGAGGCCAGAGGTGGTTTTCATACTGACTAAGGGGAATTTGGCAAGGGCACTGAGGAATTAGCCAGTGATTTTTTTATATCCACATGAACTACCAGCAGCTGAGGAGGAGTACACAGTCACTATGTCTTCTTGGTTTAATGCTTCATCTGAAGGGCACCTCATTCACAAATGCACCAACTCCACCCTTATGCTGCACTGCAGTCCATATCAGTATTGGAAAGTGAAGCCAAGTACCTGGTACATGAACTGAACCCACAGCTGTTTGGCTTTCAGTCACCAGTAGTGAGTGTCTACCTGCTGAGCTTTATACCCCAGTAGTACATCCACTCCAGGCAATTTGCCACATCAGCACACCTGCTACTGATTATACAGGTTCATAGGTGATTGCAAGGCTAACGACCCTAAAAGGCCTTTTAAACTCTAGCGATGCTTCCCAATTGTATTTGATAGGATTTGATAATATCGGTTATTATGGGGGCATATGTAGCTGGTCAGATAGGTTAATTAGATTTCCTTCCCCTTCCTTGATGTAGATTCAAAGCCTGCACCTAATGCTTCCTAACCAACTGTTTTACATCTCTTGACACAATTCCTACCCCTGGCCTTTCACCCCAGTCAGGACACCTTTTTAGTGCTGCAGTAAGCATAGTCACTCCTTGCTGCAGTAAGCACAGTCGCTCCTTACCACACACAACATCAACACCTGTGCTCCTTCTGCACATGTATCACAGTCAGTGCACATATCCTAGCCATAAGCCAGGGGCCATGCATGTATCTTGGCCATAAGCCATGGTCGCACACATATCCTGGCCATAAGGAATGAACAGTGCACATATCCTGGCCATAAGCCGCGGTCAGCAAACATATCCTGGCCGTTAGCTATGAGCAGTGCACATATCCTGACCATAAGCCATGGTCAGCACACATATCCTGGCCATAAGTCACGGTCGGTGCACATATCCTGACCATAAGCTATGGTCAGCACACATATCCTGGCCATAATTCATGAGCAGTGCACATATAATGGCCATAAGCCACAAGCATTGCAAATATCCTGGACATAAGCCATTAGCAGTGCGCATATCCTGGCCATAAGCCATGGTCAGTGCACATATCATGGCCATAAGCAATGAGCACTGCACATATCCTGGCCATAAGCAATGAGTAGTGCACACATCCTGGCCATAATGCATGGTCAATCCACATATCCTGGCCATATGCCACAGTCAGTGCAGATAGTCTGGCCATAAGCCATGAACAGTGCACATATCCTGGCCATAAGCCATGGTCAGAGCACATATCCCGGCCATACGCCATGCTCAGTACACATATCCTGGCCATAAGTCATGTGCAGTGTAAATATCCTGACCATAAGCCACGTTCAATGTCCATATCCTGGCTATAAGCCACTGTCGGTGCACATATCCTGGTCATAAGCCACAGTCAGTGCACATTTCCTGGTCATAAGCAAAGAGCAGTGCACATATCCTGGCCATAAGCCATAGTCAGCACATATATCCTGGCAATAAGCCACAAGCAGTGCACATATCCTGGCCATAAGCCATAGTCAGCGCATATATCCTGGCCATAAACCACGAGCAGTGCACATATCCTGGCCATAAGCCACAGTCAGTGCAGATATCCTGGCCATAAGCCATGAACAGTGCCATATCCTTAACAAAAGCCTTGGTCAAAGCATGTATACTGGCAATAAGCCATAAGCAGTGCACATATCCTAACCATAAACCATGGCCAGAGCACATATCCTGGCATTAAGCCATAAGCAGTGCACATATCCTGGCCATAAGCCATAGACAATGCACATATCCTGGCCATAAGCCACAGTCATTGGAGATATCCTGGCCATAAGCCATGAACAATGCACATGTCCTGACCATAAGCCATGGTCAGCACACATACCCTGGTCATAAGCCCTATGCAGTGTAATTATCCTGACCATAAGCCATGTTCAATGCCCATATGCTGGCCATAAGTCACTGTCAGTACTCATATCCTGGTCATAAGCCACGGTGAATGCACATATCCTGGCCATAAGCCATGGTCATCTCTCATATTCTGGGCATATACCACAGTTGGTACATTTTCTCCTAGCCATATGCTGTAGGCATCAGCACCTCTGCTCCTCCTGCACACTTATATGTTACTGGCCATATGACAGATCATTACCTATGTTCCTTACCATATTCAATAATAAGTATACCTACCTCTGGCAATATGTCACAATCAGTACACATGTTCCTTACCATATGACAGCTAATGCAGCTACTTCTGATCATATGCTACACTCAGCATAAATGTTCCTGACCACATATCACAGTCATTACTTATGCCAAACATACATCTCAGTCAGTATACCTGCTTCTCACCATACACTACAATTAATACAGATATCTAGGCCATATGGCACAGTCAGTCCATCTACTCCTGGTCACGTACCACAGTTAGTACATCTTCTCCTAACCAGATACCATAGGCACTTCACAAGTTACTGGGCATATGACAGATAGGTACACCTTCTTCTTGTCCTATTCCATAATGAGTACACCTTCCACTTCTGGCCATATGTTGCAGTGAAAACACCTGTTACTTACTATACACCATAGTCAGTAAACCAGCTCCTTACTATATATGACACAGTCAGTACACCTGCTCATTACTATACACCACAACACCACAGTCAGTACAGCTGCTCCTTATCATATACCACAGTCGGTACAGTACAACTGTTCCTTACCATATGTCACAGTCAGTACACCTGTTCCTTACTATACACCACAGTCAGTAAACCAGATCCCTACTACATACCACAGTCAGTACACCTGCTCATTACTATACACCACAATCAGTACAGCTGCTCCTTACCATATACCACAGTCAGTACAGTACAGCACATCCATTCCTTACCATACACCACAGTCATTACACCTGTTCCTTACCATATACCACAGTCAATATGCCCATTCCTTAAGATAAGTCACAGTCAGTAAACAAACTCCTTACTATATACCACAGTCAGCACACCTGCTCATTACTATACACCACTGTCAGTACAGCTGCTCCTTACCATATACCACAGTCAGTACAGTACACCTGTTCCTTACCATACACCACAGTCAGTAAACCAGCTCCTTACTATATACACCAGTCAATACACCTGCTCATTGCTATATACCACGGTCAGTACACCTGCTCCTTACCATATACCACAGTCAGTACAGTACACCTGTTCCTTACTATATACCACAGTCAGTACACCTGTTTCTTATCATACATCACAGTCAGTAAACGAGCTCCTTACTATACACTGCAGTCAGCACACCCGCTCATTATTATACACCACTGCTCCTTACCATATACCACAGTCAGTACAGCGCATCCAGTCCTTATCATACACCAGTCATTACACCTGTTCCTTACCATATATCACGGTCAGTATGCTCATTTCTTACCATACTTCACAGTCAGTAAACACATTCCTTACTATATACCACAGTCAGCACACCTGCTCATTACTACACACCATTGTCAGTACAGGTGCTCCTTACCATATGCAGTAGTACACCTGATCCTGGCCAATTACAATATTTAGTACAACTTTTCTTGGCTGCATACCACAGGCAGTACACCAATTCTTATATGCAGTGCACCTTGTCCTGATCATGTGCCCTGTTGTCTTTAGGAGAGGGGCACAGATTTCGGAGCATGCCCTAAAACAGATGATGTTGGCATGGCACTACCAGGAAAGAGTTTTTTTTTAAATATAAAAAGCTGTACAGGTTTCTGTACTTGCTTGTTTGAACTGAGCTGAACTAAGATGGGCTATCAGCCGCAACTCTGAGCTGAGATACCAGATGACTAGAGGCTTCTGAGCTTCCCAAAAACCATAGGTTGTCTGTTTTTTGCTTGATTATACTATCTACTGCACTTTTTATGGTGTTCTGCTTATTTAATACTGTATTTCAATACTGTAAACGAAACTGCACTGTTTGTACTACATTTGTCTGCATTACTGTGCCTGTTAAATGGGTCTATATCATATGAGCGAATCACACAAACTGCAAACGCTCATAATATCGAACGTACCAGACCTCAAAGTGCTTTTTCTGAGATTGCGGTACAGTGGAGAATGGGATATTTGCCCTTTCCTCACTGTAGTGCAATCTTGGAGTTGTAATATATATTTAGCGAGGAGTGTGGGGGGCACAGCCCCCCACAATAGGAAGTTCAAGGTCTGGTACGTTCGGTATTATGAGCATTCGCAATGTGTGCGATTCGCTCATATGATACCGATCCTGTTAAATCATATTTTGTTGCTGTTTTCAAACTCTGCAAGGCTTTCTTTGCTGTTTTCACTGATTGCATAGTAACTGTTGCTACTGTTCACTGTTTGCAAAGCATTTGTTCTGTTTTCCTGCCAAGCAGTGTTTAAAATAACTGATTTGTTTGCTGTTTAAAACATTCTTTAGTGTCTCCTTGCTGTTTTTCTACTATTTAAATCATTTTTAGTGTCTCACTGCTGTTTTTCAGCTGTTTAAAACATGTTTTAGTGTTCCTGCCTAAATTAGTGTAGCTAGTAGCTGTAACATAGTCCAGATACAGATTTGTTTTATCTGGGTCTGTTTGTAGTGACTATTTGTTCTGAGCACATTTTCCAGGCCATCTTTAATTGGAAGGAGCCCTTCTGCACCATTGTGAGAGAAGTGTGCTGATGGGAACCTGTCTCATGAAAGGTGATTGGTCTAGGGCTTGGATTAAGCACTCTCATTAGTTCCTTTGACTTTTTTTTTTAAGTTTTTTTTTTTTTTAATTTTTAGCTTCTGGTATTTAAGCCCTACATTTGAGCAGGTTTCTGCTTGTTTGAACCAAGCTGAACTGTGGCAGACTACCAGCTCCAACTCTGAGCTGAGAGACCAGACAACTAGAGGTTTCTGAGCTTCCCCAAACCCAAAAGTTGCCTGTTTTTTTTTTTGCTTGATTATACTATTTACTGCACTTTTTATTGTGTTCTGCTTATTTAATACTGTAAACTAAACTGCACTGTTTGTACTGCATTTGTGTGCCTTACTGTGCCTGTTAAATTGTATTTTGTTGCTGTTTTTTCTCTTTGCAAAGCTTTTTTGTTATTTTCACTGACTGCATAGTAATTATTATTTTTCACTGTTTGCAAAGCATCTATTCTGTTTGTTCTGTTCTCCTGCCAAGTAGTGTTATAAATAACTGATTTGTTTGCCATTTAAAACATTCTTTAGTGTCTCCTTGCTGTTTTTCTGCTGTTTAAAACATTTTTAGTGTCACGCTGCTGTTTATTTATTTATTTGCCATTTGTTAACTGGGTTAGTCTGGCTGGGCAGGTGCCCTTTTTCAGCAGAGATCCGAGGAGAAAAGCTCCAGATACAATTACAATTAGTTACAAATGAGAAGTACAGATATAAGCAAAATATACAAGGAAAATATTATTCATCTTATACATAAAAAGACACATAAATAATCTTAAAATACATGAATTGTAATAGTGATATGCTAACATATAGGAGAAGAGGAAAAGAAGGACTAGTATGTAGGTGAGTCTGACATATAACGTGGAGTCTAGTCTGAGAGTAGTGGGGAGGGGACAGGATAGGTAGAAGATAGATATAGGTGAGAGTTGTCTGACGCAGTAAGTAAGGCTAAGAATTTGGTGTATTGTTGAAATAGAAGTAAAAACATACAAACAGGAGTGAGAGGTGTGTGATGCAGTAGATAGGGCTAAGAATGGGGAGTATTGTTACAGAAATAACATACAAACAGGAGAGTAAGAATGTAGGGAATGGGGACAGTGGCATGGAGGGAGAGGAAAGGTGGGGGAGGAATTGCTTCAAGTAGGGTCTTTACAGGGGCAAGTCCAGGAGTTTAGTAGGTATTCTTTTAGGGCCAGTTTGAAATTGGGAGAGTTTTGGTAAGATCTGATATAGAGGGGGAGTTTGTTCCAAGAGGTAGAGACTGCATGACTATAAAGACTTTTTCCTATGGATTTATTAGGTTTGGAAACTTGAAGGTGTTGGTCAGAGCTACAAAGCAGTTGGTTAGGGACATAGGGGGAGATGAGAGTTGCTAGTGAAGGACAGGCTAGGGGTTGATGTAAGATGGTATGTGTCAGGTGGAGTTGAGGTAGAAGGAGTTGATTATGGAATTCTAGCCAGTGTCGTTTTTTTAAGGAGAGGAGAGTTTTCTGTTGTTTTAAAATTTTTTTTTAGTGTTTTCTGCCTAAATTAGTCTAGCTAGTAGCTGTACCATAGTCCAGATACAGGTTTTCTACATCTGGGTCTGTTTGTAGTGGCTGTTGTATTCTGAGCATTTTCCAAGCCATCATTGATTGGAAGGGGTCATTCTACACCCTTTTGAGAGAAGTGTGCTGATTGGAACCTGTCTTGTAAAAGGTGATTGGTCTAGGGCTTGGAGTAAGCACCCTCATTGGTTCTTAGTTTTAGCTTCTGGTATTTAAGCCCCACATTTGAGAGGGTTTCTGCTTGTCTGTACATCGGACAGCACCACCCACTACCATGCAACTGTGTATCATAGCCAGAGAGATAATTTCAATATGTTTTCCCTGAGATACAGCTGTAGTGCATTAGTGTAGTCCTCATCCTTAGTAAATTTCTGGTCTAAGAAGTATTGCTAGTGAGCTGTGACCTATTAAACCACCAGCCAAAAATCTGTCAGAAATACCCATCTACACAGCACCTCCTAGATCAGTCCTGAAAGCACTCCCTTTGTGATAACAGTTCTTCAAACATGGCATTATGGTCAGTTGGACTACCCCATTTCTCCTGCCAGCCTTGTTGACTTGGGTTCCTGAGGCAGTGTAGCAACTGCCACATGTACACTGACAACCCTCTACTAATAAGTCACTCTAGTACAGAGTGCAAGAGATGTATCTACACCAAGAATCTTGAATACCTGCTCTCTAGCCCTTTGTAGAGTATGAATGGCCAAAGTATGTCTTTAAGGAAATTGAGTATCTGATAATCTGCATGCACTGAGATGGACTTTGTACTGTGAACTCTGAGTAAATTGTGAATAGTGCAAAAGTACTGAAAACCAAGAGCCTGCTTGAAAGCAGGAAATGTGCCTTATATGGAAGTGCATTTGATTTTCCTTTACTGCCTAGAGATGTAATGTGAGCTGCTTTAAGCCTATGGGTAAACCACTGATTAGTTAATTGTCTTTTGCACTATTTTAATTGGTCTAGTTTATATTTTTGTACTGTCAGCAGTATTACCAGCATATAAGCTTATGCATTCCATTGTTCTGGGAGTCTCCCTGGTACTTTCCATGAGGATCCCACATGTGTGTAATAAATACCACTGAAAGAGAGGAAGACGTGTCTTGTCTTCATTTAAGGTAAATTATTAAATGCAACAATTGGTGCCGTTTACTTGGATCTGAAATGATAACGGCTGGGGTAGTTGAGGATTGAACAAAGTACTGCTAGTAAAAGGGCCCATGATAGAATTTTCTGTTCTGGCAGTGTTTCTTTCATTTCCTGTACTTGCCTGCTTTAAAATTTGGTATTGATAATTTTATAGAAATGTAATAATTCCTCTCATTCAGTTGTTTTGAGGTAAGTGGCATTCATTTCTTTTCTGCTATTGATTGTGCAGTATGAGAGTGGGTTAAAACGAAAAACTGGTGACAAAAGAGTGAAAGGAGATATGAGAGAAGGGAAAACGATGTTTACAAAACGTCACAGCTACATCTCTAAAATACAGTATAGCTTATTGTGTTAAAATGGGAGCGAGTGTGGGAACCATAAAAGAGCCAGAGAGAGGTACACCAGCTGGTTATATGTATTTTCATGTGTCCCGGGACAGTTGTATGTTTATAAGTCAGAGGGTCGCCCTCACTAAGGGTGATGTTAAACTCGTCTTTCCAGAAAATGGTAGTTTTAATAAAATTATTTTGCTTAATCTCCAAGGGAAATTAAGGAGAAAAGGGAGAAGAATACCAGGGTTGTGCTGGGCAGCATTTAATGATTGGATGACAGAGGCGAAAGAAAGAGAAAAGGATTCGATTATTAGTAGTCTAAAAGATAATCAGCAGAAATTAAAAGAGCAATTGAGGGAATTACAACACACTGCTAGTAATTTAGATGTAGTAAATGGTAAATGCTTGAAGGACCCACCCTTTAAGGGGTTTATCCTGTAAAGGAATCAGCTAAATTGCAAATAATTGAATCGTCAGAAGACGATAATGCCTGGCTTCCCCCACCATCGACAGCACCACCAGTTGCACCCCCGCAGTATCAGCCCCCCTCACTCAACAAGGAGCCAAAACACAGCAGCCAGATTCCACCACTAAAGATTACACTCCTAGAGAGAGAGAACAGGCTGCAGACAGTCAGTCTAGTGAATCTGATCCAGAAACGAGCGATAGAAAAAAGGGACCAAGAACTTGTAGTAAGACTCATAAAGAAACAAAAGCTGTAATGTATTTTAAAGCTAAACCCTATTATAAAGGAAATGGAAAGTGACACTTAGACGAAGGCATTTTGGCCAGTTCCCTGCTATAACTGACTGGGGATGGATATTTTGGGCCAGAAAAATTTAATCCAGTTTCAGAATCGAAGTTGTCAGATGAAGACAGGTTGTTACCTTTGAGGGAGGTACCTAACCCAGCCCATGCCAGAAGTGCACAAGAACCACTGACCATTGTAGTACCTAGGGAGTGGTCAGCAGTTGATTTTCAAGCCAGTACCAAATCACTACCGTTTATCCGTACTAATCCAGCTAAGTTCCAGTGTGTGCTGGCAGGACATATTTGTTTACAAAATCCTACAATAGAAGAAGTCAGGGCAGTTCTTCAGTACGCCATACCGGCTGATCTGATTAAATGGATTTGGGACCATGATAATGTCCCTAGTCTGATTCCAAAGCATGATGCACAAGGAGATAATGGGTTTGAAGCGGTCAGACAGTGTATAGTAGATGCTATTACAGTAATAGTCCCACCCACACCCAAATGGTCCAAAATCAAGTCAGTTCTTCAAAAAGAAGATGAACCTGTGGACAAGTATTTAAATCATCTCACTGAAGCCTTTGAGGCTTATTCTGGTTACACAGAACCCACCGAAGGGCCAGCACAGAGTGGATTGTTGGCTGCCTTCGTAGATGGGTTACGCCGACAAGTACGGAATAAGCTAAAGGAAGTATGTGTAAACTGGCCTAGTCCTGGATTGCATGAATTAGTCACATAAGTGCAATACCTCTCTGACCACTTAACACAGGAAAAAAAGGACTTACAGGAAAAATTGGTTAAAGCGCAGATTCAGATGTGTACTGCCCTTGGGTAGTGTGGACGGCGAGGACGAGGACGGGGAAGAGGGAGAGGTGGACACCAAGGGGCAGGAAACCAAATTAGACAAAACTGGCAGGAAACTCGATCAGCCCCATCCCAAAGCTATAATAATCAGACGGAGTGTTTCAATTGTGGCCAAGTAGGCCATTGGAGAAATGAATGTCTATATCTGGCTGAGCAACCTGCCCCACCCACTGATACATCACCTCAGTGGAATTCTAATTGGACCCCATCCAATCGGCAGCCATCACAATGAAGGTTCCCTGAATAAAGACAACAGCAGTTGTGCCATTTCATCCCTGTGGATCAAGATGGACCGTTTATTATGTTACTTGTCAAAAATAAACCGTACCCATTTTTGATTGACACTGGAGCAACCAAATCTTTGTTAGCTGGTGAAGCAGCAATAAATGTCCCCCTCTATAATAAAATAACTAGAGGGGTAGGTGTCTCTGGCATTCCTATTGAATATTCTGAAACCATCCCAGTCCCAGTAACTTTGGGACCTTTACAAGACAATCATGCATTTTTAGTAGGACCCTCAGCACCTTTAAATTTATTGGGAAGAGATTTGCTCTGTAAGATGGGAGCAACCATCTTCTGCACTGCTGAAGGAGTATATTTACAAGTACCTTCAGATAAACAAGATAGCATTTTGGCTACCTTAGATGAGAATGTCACTCTGCAAACAATGTGTATGCAGTCTGACCTTGATGAAACTAGGCATTTAAATTCATTACCCTCTCATCTATGGACCACTCATGATAATGATGTTGGATTTCTGATTTCAGCCACTCCTGTAAAAATAACCTTAAAACCAGGAGCAAAGTTACCTTAGGTACTACAGTACCCTTTGACGGTAGAGGCTACATCTGGTATTGCCCCTATCATCTCTGCCTTGGTACAACAAGGAATTATAGTACCTACAACAAGTCCATGTAATACTCCAATTCTACCGGTAAGGAAACCTGGTAAACAAGCTTACAGATTTGTGCAAGACTTGCGCGGAGTCAGTAAAGCTGTCTTGCCAGTTTTTCCAGTTGTACCAAACTCAGCTATGATTTTAAGCTGCATCCCACCTACAGCACGTTGTTTTATGGTTATAGATATCTCATCAGCTTTCTTCTCTATCCCACTACATTCAGATAGTCAGTATTTGTTTGCATTCACTTATAAGGGCCAACAGTATACTTGGACCTGACTACCCAAGGATATGTAGAATCTCCAATCCTATTCTCTAGAGAGATGCACAGACAACTACGGGACTTACAGTTACCACCACGTTCAGTTTTGGTCCAGTATGTAGACGATATTCTTACAGCTTCACAAGATACTAAGTCTTATATAGAGGATTCACTTCTAGTTTTAAAGTTTTAGCTGAACGAGGTTTTAAGGTAAATAAATCTAAACTGCAGTTCTGTCAAGAAAAGGTACAATACCTGGGACACATCATTTCTATGGGTTCACGTCAAATACTTCCAAGTAGAATTACCTCCATTCAGACTGCCCCCCACCCTGTAACTCAGAGACAACTCAGGGGGTTCCTCAGCCTAGCAGGTTATTGTAGACAGTGGGTGCCCAATTTTTCAGAGATTTCGGCCCCTCTGTTACAGCTTCTAAAAAAGGAAGTTACAGACCCTCTGCCTTGGTCCCCTGAACATGAAAATGCCTTTCAAGCTATTAAAATGGCACTGATAAACCCACCTGCCCTGGGGCTCCCAGATTATTCTAAACCCTTTGTTTTCTTTTGTTGTGAAAGAAACAAGACTGCCCTGGGCCTGCTTGCGCAAGCACGGACCGGAGGCTATCGACCTATAGTATATTATAGCACTCAGTTAAACTCTGTTGCTTCTGGCTATCCACCCTGTTTGCGAGCGGTGGCAGCCGCTGCTGTTTTGATCGATATGGCAGCACCATTGACTTTAGGACATGACACTATACTAGCAGTACCTCATGCGGTGCAAGCATTACTCTTAAAAACAAAAACACAGAATATTTCTAATGCTCGCCTCATTAAATATGAGTTAAGTTTATTAAGTAATCCCGCTGTTCAAATTACACGTTACCCACCACTAAACCCTGCTTCATTGATTCCAACTAGTGATGAGGACGAACCACATGACTGTTTACTTGTAGTTAACACTGTTCTTTCTCCTAGGTTAGATTTGCAAGATGTTCCTTTGCTTTATCCTGATTTAGTTATTTTCGTAGATGGGTCCTGTTTATGAAATAGTTTTGGTGAACTCCAGGCTGCATGGTCAGTCTGCTCATTATCTGAGGTTTTACAAACTGGACAATTACCACCAGGTCAAGCCACAGAATTAGTGGCACTTTCATATGCATGTAAAATGGCCAAAGACAGATCTGTTACTATTTATACTGATTCACGTTATGCCCATGGTGTTGTTCATGACTTTGGTACCTTGTGGAAGGAAAGGGGGTTTTTGACATCCTCTGGGGCACCAATTAAAAATTATCTGTATATTGATCACCTCTTACAGGATTTATTATTACCTTCTAAAATTGCTGTTGTCGTGTGCAGCTCACCATTCTAACGGCTCCCTAGTAGGTAAGGGAAATAATTTGGCTGACTGGGCTGCCAAGCAGGCTGCTCTTTCACATACTGTTCAGGGACAATTTCTGCAGCCTAGCTTACAAACGGTTACTTTTGACACTACTGTTTTAAAAACTTTACAAAGTGAAGCATTGGAATCAGAAAGAAAAACATGGCTGGCCCAAAGTTGTTTCAAATGCTCTGATTCAATTTGGCAGCATCCTGATGGCAGATTAATTTGCCCTATATCTATGTTAAATTCTCTT
The DNA here is from genome assembly GCF_019279795.1 of Protopterus annectens. NCBI lineage: Eukaryota > Metazoa > Chordata > Ceratodontiformes > Protopteridae > Protopterus > Protopterus annectens. The sequence continues at coordinate 1,290,960,201 of NC_056747.1, forward strand.
ATAAAAGCATATCATTTGCCAGCTCATGTAGGGGTACAAGCATTAATCAAACAAATCCAAAAGGATTGGTTCGCCCCAGGACTTTCTGCTTCTGTGCAACATTTTTTTAGCACGTGCTCCATTTGTTTACAGCATAACATTTCAAAAGGCACTCTGGCTCCCGCTCAACCGGTACCAAAACCAATGGGACCATTTTGTGCCTTACAGTGGGACTTTATTGAACTCCCACCTTGTACTTGTTTTAAATATGTTTTGACTGTTGTTGATATTTTTTTGAGGTGGTTAGAAGCCCACCCATGTGTTAAAAATGATGCTATTTCAGTTGCAAAAAAATTGTGTTATGAATTGATACCTCGTTTTGGTGCTCCTTGTCAAATATACTCTGACTGTGGAATGCATTTTACTGCTAAGTTAGTTTAATCATTGTGTACAATGCTAGGCAATACTTTGAAATCCCATTGCCCATATAGACCACAGGCATCAGGTATTATTGAATGAATGAATCAGACCTTGAAAACTAGACTTGCTAAAATCACTTCAGAAACAGGCTTAACTTGGGTGCAGGCCTTACCACTAGCCTTACTTTCTATGCGAGCACAACTGCATCCTACTAAGGATCTTTCTCCACACAAAATTCTCATGGGTCACCCTCTGCGTATGTCCATGACACCACCACCACCCTTTTCTGAATATGATGCATTTGATAATGATATTCTATTGTACTGCAAATCTCTTGTTTCCTTCCTACAGTTTCACCACTGACAAGTAGCAGCTGCTCAACATCTCCCAGATCCTTTCCTGTCATCCGCCCTACAACCAGGTGATTGGGTTTACATTAAGTCCTTCTCTAGAAAAACAGCGCTCCAGCCGCGCTGGAAGGGGCCCTTCCTGGTTCTTCTGACAACATCATCTGCTGTGCGACTGCAAGGATCTCCAACCTGGATCCACATTTTACACATCAAAAAAGTTGTGCCGTCTGAAGACCAACAACCTTTACCTTTTCAACTCCAGATTCTCCTCTCATTGCTACTCATACTCGAAGTAGAACTGTTCCAGTACCTGACGATGCCTAACATCTACCCTTTTGGAAAACTCCAAACTCCTGACACTACGCAGACTCAGCATCCATTTCCACAAAAATATTGGTCAGCCATTTTGGTGGTCATTCTTGTTGTACTGTTATTCTAATGTGGCCATTTTTATTTCCTGCTCCATCAATGCATCACACCAAGTGAGCTATTTGGCATCCACCTTTCAACACCTACCAAGCTATTAAATTTGCCTATGCATCATCCCTCAATGTCTCTGACTGTTGGATCTGTACTGCTTTACCTACTGTTCATGGGGTATTGATGCTGAGTACAGTCCCTTTAGGGGCTAATGAAACCTGGACGAATCAGCTCTATGACATCTCAAATGTCACTTCAAAAGACAGGATAGCATTACATCTGTTTAACCATCGAAATAGAACTGTGTGTTTTCAGAAATTTGGTAAAGTCAAGGTAGGATGGAGTTTTTGCAATGTGACAGTTCTCTACAGGTGTAATAATAACTCCTCCTACTGTAAAACAACCTACGATTCATTTTGTGAACTGGTGCATAAAACATGCGAACAGGTAAGAAATAATTCTGTCCTATATCAACAGCTGGGATTGATCGATAAGAAAGTGTTTCATTCTGAACAAGGTTATATAGATAGTAATATCACCACTAAGGTGGAAATTGCTACTTTGTGTGTGCTAAAAGAGCCTATAAATGGCTACCAGGAAATTGGTCCGGTAGCTGCTTCTTAGGTTATTTAGTCCCAGCCATCCGACATACATCTGCTTTACCTCAAGGAAAAATTTGGAATGTTCGAGAAGTTAAAAAGCCTGCCAATCCGGTAGGCCAAATTGACGCTTCATGGATTTATCATCATGACTTAGCTCATGCTGGCACCAAAGGACTATCTCATATGGACTTGGGTGATGACATCATATCATAAACTGGTATAATTCCAGCATACGGAGCAGTAAAATCAATTTAGGAACTGAGAAAACTGTCCAAATTGCTTGAAGTATTAAGCAATGCCGCATTTTCTGCTTTAGAACTAGTGACTGATGAACTGACTGCTATGAGAGCTGTAGTCCTCCAAAACTGTATGGCTCTCGATTTCACCCTAGCGGCGAAAGGTGGAACTTGTGCTTTAATCCAGGAGGAGTGTTGTACATTTATTCCTGACAATCAGAACAAAATTGAAAGTCATCTCGAACTCATTCAGAGAATCTCCAAACTCTCTAAGGCCAAGGAGGTCGATAACTCAACATGGGCATGGTTAACCAACCTGTTCTCAGGTTTTGGAGGTGGACTATTGAAGTTAATTTTATTAATGTCAGTATTAGCTCTTATTGCTTTTCTTGTTGTGTTTTTAATCAAAGCATTGATTTTGAAATTAATGCATTTTAAGACTACTAAAAAGGTGCCAAAGTTTTATATGCCTGCAGTCATAAATATGGATGATGAAATAAAAATGTGTGACAATGTTGAAGGAACAAGCCACATAGTTATGTTAGACTTAGGGAAAATATAATAGACTAAATGGTGATGCTTACACAGCATCAAATGGGGGATTGTAGAATATGAATGGCCAAAGTATGTGTTTAAGGAAATTGAGTATGTGATAATCTGCATGCATTGAGATGGACTTTGTACTGCGAACTCTGAGTAAACTGTGAATAGTGGAAAAGTACTGAAAACCAAGAGCCTGCTTGAAAGCAGGAAATGTGCCTTATATGGAAGTGCATCTGATTTTCCTTTACTGCCTAGAGATGTAGTAATGTGAACTTCTTTGAGCCAATGGTAAACCACTAATTGGTTAATTGTCTTTTGTACTAATTTAATTGGTCTAGTTTATATTTTTGTACTGTCAACAGTATTACCAGCATATAAGCTTATGCATTCCTTTGTTTGGGGAGTCTCCCTGGTACTTTCCATGAGGCTCTCACATGTGTGTAATAAATACCACTGAAAGAGAGGAAGAAGTGTCTTGTCTTCATTTAAGGTAAATTGTTAAATGCAACAACTTGAAACAGTACCACTGAACAGGTTGTCAACTCACCCACCACTAATCATACACATAGTACGCATCTGACACATAAATCAACATACGCAGAGGTTCTCTCAAAAAACTTAACAAAACCCCACAGATCTCCAAAACACAAGACTACTACAACTAACGCAGTTCCCACAACACCCACAACACATAACAACACCAGTGTCTCACCTACCAAACCCTCAAGGCGTAACACTCATAAACCAAATTTTCTTGTCATCAGTGACTCCATAGTGAGACACACAGATGCCCCTCTCATTAGGTTAGATAAGGAGAAAGTCACTGTCAGCTGCCTGTCCATTGCCAGGATTTGTTAGATCACATATGCACTCAGATCTCTCGGCAACAGCTACCATTATGACTCTGTCATAGCTCATGTTGGAGAGAATGACCTGAGATGTACAGATGTACTTCCTTAGATTATATGATGAGAGACATGATTGAGCTCTCCGAGTATGTGTCCCAGCGAGGAATGTCCCTAGCCTTGAGCAGCATATTACCCTCACCTAGAATGATGCCACAGTATAAACAAAAAATGATCAGCTTCAATAGTTGGCTTTATCTTTGGTGTCATTCAAGGGGGATCCAGTTTCAGTCAGCCTGGGATGGCATGGTTGACAAACCTCGCTGCTTTGTCATTAGAGACAGTTTGGAAAAGGAGAGAAACAGGCCTAAAGTTCTCTCTTTTTTAATTTCTATAAGTCCTTTGGGTTTCCTAATACTATGACAGGAATGGACCCCATTCCTAAGTCAAAATTATGATCAAATTGCATGAAATTAGTATTGTTTCAATCTTTGATGTTGACAAGAAGTGTTTCTTGCAGCACCTGCAATGTGCCTAGAATTGACTCATTTTGCAGTTCATATGGAGTTACATGAATCGGAAGCATATCTAAATATGATTGTAAATTCTTTTTTATGAGACCCATTGCTCCTACTGCTACTGGAAATGTCTGTGTATCTTTCCTCCACATTACCCTTGTTTCTGTTTGCAAATCATGGTAGTTAATGACTTTGTGTCTCTCTCTGTATGTAAGACACTGTTAATCACTGGGTGTAGCAATTTCAATGCTACTTTAGTCTTTTGTTTTCATGGACTACTATGTCTCATTTTCTAGCATCTCTTTTCTGAACTGTTAGTAACGGGTGATCCCATGTGATATAAATTTCACCATTCTATATAATACTTTGTGGCTCATGTCTCTAGTGCTTCTCAGCTACTTCAGTATTGTAATGTTTGTACAATCTCTAATGAAACAGTCTTCCCCATTATTATGTCTTTCAGTATACAAGCCCTCTGCCATTAATGTGTCACACCAAGCAACAAGATGTGTTACTGTTTCCAGTTCTGTTTTAGAGAACCTGCATTTGTCGGTTTCTCGCACATGCTCAATGGACTTTGTAAACCAACATGTATGTAGTTTGCTGTTACGGGCCACCAATATTAATCTTTCATCTTTTAGTTTAAATTCACCTCTCCTTAACCATTCCAGCATCAGATCCTGACCGGCATGGGGTTGCTCCCGGAGTTTTCTGTACTTGCAACTATATTTATGCCTTTTCCACATTTTGTGCCTTTTCATCTGATTCTTCACCTTATATTCTTTCTTTTGTTTTTTGGCACATTCAATTGCTGCCAGATTTTTATTTACTTCTGATTTGGTTTCCATTCCTTCTGACACCAATATGCTTCTGCTAAACTAAGCAAGGAGATCATCTTAGACTTGTTCTCTTCATGTTTCAAAACATTCATTATATCTGGATCTAATGAGGTCAGCAGATATGTACGCAGTCCTACAATTACAGATCTATAAATGTAATCAGTTTCGAGATGTGAATAAAGCATTTTCTTCTTATCCAATACCTTTTGTAAGTTAGAACAGGAAGAGCAAATTGGTTTATAACTTGGACTTTGTTCCTAGATGTCAGGGCTGCTTTAGTATTAATTTGAGTCTTTTAAAATATTCCTTAGTGAGGAACAGCAAGCGGTGACAACTCTGACACAGTCAGTGTTGTGGAGTGATAGGCAAGTGAGTTCCCATATGAAAGAGCAATGGATGATGCAGGATGCAGTTGAAGAGAATATACCACAGGATTTGTTCATGTTTTATTGTCGGTTCTTCATCAATTCTCAAATATTTATACATGACTCCTGCTCAAGTTCCTTTATATCACATTTCTGTCCCAGAATGATATTTTTTTGTGCAGCAGCTTTCTTGCTTTAAATTTCATTTTGCACATTTATCAAGACCAAATGACATTCTTATATCACCTGAGCAAGGGTATAGCTAGACATACTCTGTGTACTCAAATGAGTAAATTTTTACTGAACATCTCTTGGCAACTTCATCACTTAAAAAGCACAAAATGTTTAGAACTATGTAAATGAATGGTGAGCAAACAATCAGACAAACGGCTTTAATAACAAATGACTTAGCGCTTTCACCAGAACAATACTGGCTTCTTCAGAGTCATTTAAACAGTGAACAAAAAACATCTTTATAGTACCCAACCCCACACTGATAGGTGCAGTTAAAAATACATCAACCAATGAAATTCCTTTCCAATAAATAAATGTGATGATTCAGCTTGGCCACGCACTTTAAAAACACTTTTTCCATCTTAAATTAATAATGTATAAACATATAAATTAATAATTATACTATTATAATAAACATCAAATACAAATATTAAATATTCAAAAATATAAATATATATATGTAAACGGTTAACATAAAAAAGGTACTAAATCTGATTAGATTTGAACTTTAAAATAGGCATCAAAGATACACAATCATTAAGACCAGGGAATTTCAAGGCATTTAACCTAAGTTGCCATTCACTTTCTAACATACCCACTTTATTAACCAAATCAATTCCTTTCTCAAAATTAATGACACGATCCACCACAAAAAACACAAACTTTTAAAAATTAGAACATGTGGTGGTGTGTAAATAAAGTGCATTGTGTGTGTCCTTTCTCCTAATGGATCTGACATGTTCAGATATCCTACCCCTAAGTCTACGAATAGTCTTGCCAACATAAAATGCCTCACATGCAGTACAAGAGGCAACATAGACCAGGTAATTTGTGTTACAATTGCACACCCCAGGACATGCAATAGTGTATCTAAAGTCAAAAACACATAAATAAGATCCTTCACTAATAAACCTACACCACTTACAGGCCCCACATTTTCTCATAATTGATTTCTTGTGGGGTCTAACTTCCCTTTCTAAAATTGATTTTTAAATTTTCACCTCTACTAAATACAATCAATGGTTCTGGACCTAAAATTGCTTTGTTTTGATCACCCAAACAGCATTTCCATGAACTTCTCAAACTTGCACTTAATTCATAAGACCTATTGTTATACTTTAATACAAAAAATGTTCCAGTTCTGTTATTAACAGTCTGCACTAGTGAAGCATTGTTTTTCAAAATAGGAGTGTACTGTGTAGCCCTTTTTTTCATCACTTCTTTCTTAATTTTAAGAAGTAAATTAAGGGGCTACCCCCATTCCAAAAACATTCCAATTAACTTAAAACTTTCCTCCTTAAAAATTTCATCATTGCTAACTAATCTGGAAATCCTGACCATTTGTCCCTTCACAATACCTTTTCTCTGGTGCCAAGGTTGACAACTTCCAAAATGCAGCAGGGAATTGGAATATGTCTCCTTTCTAAATATATTACTAGAGAAACCATCATTGGTTTTACTTATGGTCAGATCCAGAAAGTTAATCACTTCATCATTCCAAGTGTATGTAAATTTAAAAAATTCAGTGGTGCTGTTTAAATATTCAACAAATTCAACCACTGTTTCTTCGTCACCCTTCCATAAAATTAACAAATCATCCAAAAACCTGTTGTATAAAATAATATTGTCATAATCACATTTATTTATTGGAAAGGAATTTCATTGGTTGATGTATTTTTAACTGCACCTATCAGTGTGGGGTTGGGTACTATAAAGATGTTTTTTGTTCACTGTTTAAATGATTCTGAAGAAGCCAGTATTGTTCTGGTGAAAGCGCTAAGTCATTTGTTATTAAAGCCGTTTGTCTGATTGTTTGCCTCACTGTTCATTTGGTTCGTTCTCAGTGGCTGTTTATTACCTACTACTTCTTCGTTTTTCCCTTTTGGGATTTTTTGTTTGTTAGAACTATGTAAATGAATATTTGCAGTACAGAGGTATACAAAGAATGCTTGTGTGAAAGGAATACGCCTCTAAAAATAGCTTTTTATGAGTATAAATAACAGTTGAAAATAACCTGTCCCCTTCCTATATGTCTAGGGGTAGCATCTTGAGGGTTGGGTACATTTTTAAATTATAGGCGGGTAGTACGGGCAACAACATTGAGTACAAAATGTAAATTTCTGTCTATGCCCCAGCATCTGAGAAAGTTTTGATTACTTCCATTTGTGCTTTCCGCACCTCATCTGATCAACTATACAGTTTTAAATCATCCATAAAAAGAAGATGAAAAGTCTTTACACTTTGTTGTTTTCTGGGTACTAAACTATAACCATAACCTAATCTGCTATGTAGACAGCTTGATGGGTTAAGGGCAAGACAAAAGAACAGCAGTGACAAAAAAATCACCCGGGAATATCCCCTTCAAATTTTTATCCCTGGGATAATAATTTGTCCTTTATCATGGCTTAGCTGCAAAGTGGATTACCACTGTTTCAAGGTTAATGTAGTGTAATTGAATGTAAGGCATATCTTATACATGAATGTTGGATGCTGTCAAATGTTTTTTTATCTATCCATGCCATAGTTAGATTGTGCCCCTTTTTATAATCCTCTATTATGACTTTATTTAAGAACAAATGATTTTTTGTTCCATATGACTTTCTTTTATTACCCTTTTGTTCTATAACCATGATTGAGTTGTCTTCTAAGTGACAATAAACTCTGCATCAGTTTCAGTATATAGTTTATACTTTGTTGGAAGGCAAGTTATTTGTCTCTGGTTTTTAGAATACCTTGCAGGTTCACTCTTAAAGATGAGTATCATTTTTCCTGTTTACCAGGTTGGTGTCTGTTCAGAGTGTGCATATAAGTAGTTCTTACTCAGGGCTAAATCTTTGAGCTAGAAGTTAGGTACTACATCTGGGCCTAGGTTTTTCCAGTTAGGAGCTTTTCTTAATTTTGTTTCAATTGCTCTGGCTATTACTTCATCCCATTTCATATCCTGTACATTTGAACTTTTTACTATTTCTTTAACTTCTTCTATTCATTCAACATCTTTATTATGTTCCACGGGATTTTCAGAGATATTTTTCCAACATGTGTCTACTTCTTCTTTTTGGGTGGTATTTCTATTCCTTTTGCTTTATTTCCCAATTCTCTATCAAACTTTTTGGGCCATCAGGGAATTGCTTATTTTGTACTTTTCTTTTATATTTATCTGCATATCTTCTAAACTTTACTGCCTGTGCTGATTTCTTTAGTTTATTATTTGCTATAGTGTACAATAGATCCCGGTCCATTCTGATGCTGTGCAGCGCTTTTATTACATTTGTCTTTCTAAGTATTTTTATTGATCTGTTCCCTCTTCTGTACTCTTCTAACAGTGACACTTCTTGACTTAATTGCTTTATAGATTTCTCTATGCAGTATTTCCATAATGGCATTTGATTTCTCCCCTTCCTTTCCTTTGCTGCCCTGTATTTTTGGGGTAAGACTTTATCTGTTATTAATTTAGCTGCACAGTAATATATCCTATTTACTTCTGTTATGTCGCATGAATTTCTGTTAATAGTCTTGATTCCTGTGTTCATTTGTTTTATCAGACTTATAACATTTTGGGCCTTATTGAATTTCTCTATTTATTTCATTGATCTTAATATGTCTATCCATCTCTATTAAATCAAACAATTATTCTCTTAGATAGTTTTCTTCTAAACTGATGGCACATTCTTTGTTTTCTGTTTCCTATAAGCATTCTACAGAAAGCTCCATAAGATCTTCCTGTTATATATTCTCTTCAACTGCAGCCTGCATCATCCATTGCTCTTTCATATGGTAACTCACTGGCCTATCACTCCACAACATTGACACATCAGAGTTGCCACAGTTTCCTGTTCTTTCTCTTGCTGTGCAACTCCAGCTGGAGTTTTGCACTGGTTTCCTATGGAAGGTTTCAGAGTATCTTCATGTTCCTCCTGTATTCCCTTAATTTGGGAAGTCACTGTTCTAGCATGCTATGACATCACCAGAGTTAGATTTTCAGCACTAAATCCTTCACTTCACAAGTAATCCATAACTTCATTCTCCATTTCTTTAACTTCTCCATTACTAATCCTCTTTTCTACTTTCCCCCTTTGTTTATTTATTTATTTTTTATATTGTAATTTTTTCCATATCCCGATGCCTTTGCTTGCGTCTCTCTTCAAATATCTTTGGTGCTGCTTTTTTATATTGATTAGTTTTGCTTTCCCCTTTGTATAAATATTGCACCATATCAAATCTCTTTTCCTTTCCAATGTCCATATTTTTTCTTCAGATGTCTCCCACACCACCTGTCTCTCCTTACTTTGGAGGGTCATTGTTTCATTATGTTTTGACAAAACCTGTATTATACTTTCCAAACCAAATCCTTCACTTCGCAAGTATTCCATAACTTCAGCTTCTATTTGTTTAACTTCTGCTTTACTAATCTTCTGTTCTACTTTTCCCCCTTTGTGATCTCATTTTTTGTATTGTGACATTTTCCATATCTGGGTGCCTTTGCCTGTATTTCTCTTCAAATATCTTTGGATCTACTTTTTTATTGATTAGTTTGTATTTCTGCTTTGCATAAATATTGCATCATATCAGATCTCTCTCACTTTCATTCCTATGTCCATATTTCTTTTTTATACATTTCAAAAAATGCCCTGGTTTTCTTGTTTATTTATTTATTTATTATTTTTTTTTTATTAACATTTGTTTACCAGGTAGTGTCCGACTGGGGCAGTAGCCCGTGTTCAGCAGAGACTCGGGGAGAACAGCTCGAACAAAAGCAAGACATTACAATAATAAAGACATACAGAACATAAAGAATTACAATAACTAGTTCTGATATATCAGTACATGAGTTATGTTATTTATTTATTTATTTCCAGTTTGATAACCGGGGAAGTCCACTGGGCCCAAAAGCCCATTTTCAGTGGAGGCCCGGGGAGAAAAGCTCCATATTACAAATACATTACTCACATAAGGCTCTGTGTTCTAAAAACATAGCACATTTAACAATTTTACATGCAAAAAATAAAATTTTTATACAATTGTATTGTTAGCATAGGAGAGAGAGAGAAAAAAGAAATAATACATAGATATGAAATGCAAAAGAAGTAAATCAGAGAAGAAGTGTAGGAAAAAGGAGGTGCAAAGAATTTAAAGGAGAAGAGATGCCAAGAGGAAGATAAAAAAGAATAGTTAGACTAAGATTCATTTTATTTTTGAGTAGAAAAAGTACATCTTATGAAAAAGGTAAAATATACATTTGTGAGAACAGGCATGTAGGCAGTGGGGAGGAGAGGATGTAAAAGGAATATATATAGAGTTTAAGCAGGGGAGCCAAAGGAGATAAAGAAGTAGAGGGTGGGGAGCTGAGGAGAGAGTTGGAAGAAGAGGGACAAGAGGGAGAAAATTGGAACTGGGATGTAATGGGATCTAGGTAGGAAGTATATAATTACATTTCCAGTTTTGGGAGAGGTGAGAATGGAGAAGAGATTTGAGTTGTTCATAGCTTGTAGTGACTCTTAGAAGGGGAGGAAGCAAGTTCCATTTTTTTGCTATAGTATAAGAAAGTAGGAGGTGGCCTGTGGTTGTTTAGGTTTATATACTGAAAGAAGATTTTGGTGGCCTGATCTTAGGGGCCTGAGAGGAGTGTAGAAGGGCAAGATATTAGATAGTGCAGGGCAAGCGGTGGGTTTAAAAATTACACAAACAAGCGAGCAGGACCACAATCGGAGACAGCTTAAAAATATAAAATGGTTTTATTAATTCCAAATAAAACGTTAGCGCTTTCGGCCGAACCAATGTGCAGCCTTCATCAGACAAACAGCGGAATGTTTGATGTCAAGACCTTATATATTATTGACATATAATAGTGCCAATCAAAAACAAGTGCATTCCTTGATTAGATGTTACCATGGTGACCTTAAAACAGTATTTCATGTAGGTAGAATGAAACATTGGTTGATGTTACTTAGATCAAATACAAAAAACAGTAATAAAACTTTAGGCTTGCTTGGTTTCACATATTAAAAAATAAAATGTGTTAAAAATACTCATCAATTGCTATTTATTAGTGAACAGATTGTATACAAGCCTTTTGAAGTGTGGACTGATTTTGAACGTTACATTACCCTTCAAGTTGTACTAAGTGAGATCGGACCTTCTTAAAATTTTAAGCTGTCTCCGATTGTGGTCCTGCTCACTTGTTTGTGTTTTTGTGGAGTTCATCAGTTAACTTGTCAGTGGGTTTAAAAATTAGTTTGTGTGCAGTAGTAAGTTGGAGGTAATCGAGATGATTAGGGAGTTCTAGCCATTGGAGACTATGGAAGGAGATGCAATGGTGTGCAGAATGAGTAGAGTTAGTAGCAATTTGGTGATTTTGTAGTAGCATATTTCAAGTTTTGAGGAGATAGAAGCTGTGAGGTTGGTTAGAAGAGGAGCACCATACAATAGAGAAGGGAGAAGGTAGGTAGAGGTGAGTGTTTGTCTTGTAGCTAAAGATAGAAATTTAGCATTTCTGTAAAGCATACCGAGCTTCTGATGAGTTTTTTTTTATGTTTAGTTGAATATGAGTATTAAATTTCAGGTGTTCATCAATGGTAACTCCGAGTAATTTTGCACAACTAACAACTTCTATTGGGGACTGGGAGAGGCTGGAGATCTTGAAGGATGGCTTATCAAGAGGCAGAGCTTTTGTGGGGGAAAAGAGAATAATATAGGATTTATTGACATTAAGGGAGAGATGGTTTTGAAGCATCCAATTCTCTGTGGTTGTGAAGGCCAATTGGGTTTTGGCTTGGAGCTCAGGAAGGCTAGAGGCTGAGCAGATTAAAGTGGAGTCATCTGCATATTGTACAATTTGAGAATGAGGAATTGCAGAGTGGAAATCATTGATAAAGACATTAAAGAGCAGAGGTCCGAGAATAGAACCCGGAGGGACTCCGGTAGGGGTAGGTAAGAAGTCAGAGGTGCCTGTATGCCATTTCACAGCTTGGGATCTATCTGAGAGATAACTTTTGAACCAAGAAAGGGAATTGAGGGAAAGATTGAGGTTAGAAAGGTGGTTGAGAAGGAGTGTGTGGGATACCGTGTCGAATGCCTTGGAAAGGTCAAGAAGAACAGTGGAGACAATATCTCCAGAGTCACGGGCATGGTTGACAATGTCTAAGAAAGAGAGGAGAGCAGTAATGGTACTGTGGCCAGGACGGAACCCGTGTTGAGTAGGAGTGAGGAGATGGTTATTGAGGAGGTGGGGCATGAGTTGCCGGTGGATACATTTTTCAAGGACTTTTGAAATTGGGGAAAGAATGGCTATTGGGCAGAAATTAGAAATGCTATTATTTTTGCCTCCTTTATGAAGGGGCAGAATGTAGGTTGCTCGCCAAAGTTTGGGAACATAAGATTCCTGGATGGATCTAGATGAGAATGCTGATGGGTATGGCGATGCCATCTGCTGTGTGCTTGAGAAAGAGTGATGGGATGTTGTCTGGGGCATTGGAGCATGGTTTGAGTTTGAAAAGAAGTTTTTTGATACAGGTGGTAGACACGGGTTGTAGAAAAAAAGTGGGAGGGGGTTTATGGGAGCAGGAGTGGGGGGAGGAAGGTGAAGAAGGCTTTGGTTTCAGGCTGGGGTGGAATCGGAGAAGGATTTGGTCAGTTCATCTATGGAGCTGGTAAAAAAGGAGTTGAAAAGGGTTGCAATTTCTGTGTCAATCTTATTGTTGTCTGGACAGGGATTGGATTTAGTACCTGGGTGTAAGAGGGAATTGATGGAATTCCAGATTTTTTGGGGATTGTTTGAGAGGGTAGACTGTAGTTTGGTGTAGTATGATTTTTTATCTTGTGTGATAAGTTTTTTAGTGAGATTGCGGAGTTGCTTAAATTGAAGGAATGAAGCTAGGTGTTTATTTTTATTGTAGAGTTTTCAAGTTTTGTCTCTTTGTAGCATTAGAGTTTTAGTGTCCTTAGTTAGCCAAGGGGCAGAGTTGTATTTTATTTGTTTTGTTCGAGGTGGGGCTTGGGAGTTTAAGATTTTAAGGAAGGTAGTATTGAAGACTTCTAAGGCTTCATCTAGAGGAAGAGTCTTTAGTGAATCCCAGTTTGTTAGTTTAAGGGTTTCAGAGAATATAGAAGGGTTAAAATTAGTTAGGTTACGAGTGTGGGCATATTGATGTTGGTGAGGGAGCTGTTGGGTAGTTCGGTTAATAAAGGCCAGAAGATGATCACTTATTGAGTCTGGTAGTATACCAGAGTTGGAGATATTGTTGGGGTGGCTAAGATCCAGTCCAGGATGGACCCTGTGGGGTTATTTTTGTTAGGTCTGGTAATGTTGTTTATTAGTTGAGTAAAATTATAAAGATTGATAGACAGAGTGGGAGTATTGTTATTAATTTTATTTGAGTCGATATTGACATCACCTAGAATGTAAGTCTCTAGTTTGATATTGTTTGTAGCCCAATAGAGAATATTCTCTAGGGTGGAGGTGTTGTCTCCAGGGGGTATATAGATGGCTATAATACAGATACTTTTAAAGTTGTTCATTTTGAGGATTCCTATGATTAGTTCAGCATTATTAAACTGAGGAATGGGATTTTGGTATGGGCTGAGATTTATCAGGCAATTGTAGATTAAGGCTACACCACCTCCTTTTTTGTTTTGGGGATCTAATCTAAGTGCTTGATTAGATGTTACCATGGTGACCTTAAAACAGTATTTCATGTAGGTAGAATGAAACATTGGTTGATGTTACTTAGATCAAATACAAAAAACAGTAATAAAACTTTAGGCTTGCTTGGTTTCACATATTAAAAAATAAAATGTGTTAAAAATACTCATCAATTGCTATTTATTAGTGAACAGATTGTATACAAGCCTTTTGAAGTGTGGACTGATTTTGAACGTTACATTACCCTTCAAGTTGTACTAAGTGAGATCGGACCTTCTTAAAATTTTAAGCTGTCTCCGATTGTGGTCCTGCTCACTTGTTTGTGTTTTTGTGGAGTTCATCAGTTAACTTGTCAGTGGGTTTAAAAATTAGTTTGTGTGCAGTAGTAAGTTGGAGGTAATCGAGATGATTAGGGAGTTCTAGCCATTGGAGACTATGGAAGGAGATGCAATGGTGTGCAGAATGAGTAGAGTTAGTAGCGAATTTGGTGATTTTGTAGTAGCATATTTCAAGTTTTGAGGAGATAGAAGCTGTGAGGTTGGTTAGAAGAGGAGCACCATACAATAGAGAAGGGAGAAGGTAGGTAGAGGTGAGTGTTTGTCTTGTAGCTAAAGATAGAAATTTAGCATTTCTGTAAAGCATACCGAGCTTCTGATGAGTTTTTTTTTATGTTTAGTTGAATATGAGTATTAAATTTCAGGTGTTCATCAATGGTAACTCCGAGTAATTTTGCACAACTAACAACTTCTATTGGGGACTGGGAGAGGCTGGAGATCTTGAAGGATGGCTTATCAAGAGGCAGAGCTTTTGTGGGGGAAAAGAGAATAATATAGGATTTATTGACATTAAGGGAGAGATGGTTTTGAAGCATCCAATTCTCTGTGGTTGTGAAGGCCAATTGGGTTTTGGCTTGGAGCTCAGGAAGGCTAGAGGCTGAGCAGATTAAAGTGGAGTCATCTGCATATTGTACAATTTGAGAATGAGGAATTGCAGAGTGGAAATCATTGATAAAGACATTAAAGAGCAGAGGTCCGAGAATAGAACCCGGAGGGACTCCGGTAGGGGTAGGTAAGAAGTCAGAGGTGCCTGTATGCCATTTCACAGCTTGGGATCTATCTGAGAGATAACTTTTGAACCAAGAAAGGGAATTGAGGGAAAGATTGAGGTTAGAAAGGTGGTTGAGAAGGAGTGTGTGGGATACCGTGTCGAATGCCTTGGAAAGGTCAAGAAGAACAGTGGAGACAATATCTCCAGAGTCACGGGCATGGTTGACAATGTCTAAGAAAGAGAGGAGAGCAGTAATGGTACTGTGGCCAGGACGGAACCCGTGTTGAGTAGGAGTGAGGAGATGGTTATTGAGGAGGTGGGGCATGAGTTGCCGGTGGATACATTTTTCAAGGACTTTTGAAATTGGGGAAAGAATGGCTATTGGGCAGAAATTAGAAATGCTATTATTTTTGCCTCCTTTATGAAGGGGCAGAATGTAGGTTGCTCGCCAAAGTTTGGGAACATAAGATTCCTGGATGGATCTAGATGAGAATGCTGATGGGTATGGCGATGCCATCTGCTGTGTGCTTGAGAAAGAGTGATGGGATGTTGTCTGGGGCATTGGAGCATGGTTTGAGTTTGAAAAGAAGTTTTTTGATACAGGTGGTAGACACGGGTTGTAGAAAAAGTGGGAGGGTTTATGGGAGCAGGAGTGGGGAGGAAGGTGAAGAAGGCTTTGGTTTCAGGCTGGGGTGGAATCGGAGAAGGATTTGGTCAGTTCATCTATGGAGCTGGTAAAAAAGGAGTTGAAAAGGGTTGCAATTTCTGTGTCAATCTTATTGTTGTCTGGACAGGGATTGGATTTAGTACCTGGGTGTAAGAGGGAATTGATGGAATTCCAGATTTTTTGGGGATTGTTTGAGAGGGTAGACTGTAGTTTGGTGTAGTATGATTTTTTATCTTGTGTGATAAGTTTTTTAGTGAGATTGCGGAGTTGCTTAAATTGAAGGAATGAAGCTAGGTGTTTATTTTATTGTAGAGTTTTCAAGTTTTGTCTCTTTGTAGCATTAGAGTTTTAGTGTCCTTAGTTAGCCAAGGGGCAGAGTTGTATTTTATTTGTTTTGTTCGAGGTGGGGCTTGGGAGTTTAAGATTTTAAGGAAGGTAGTATTGAAGACTTCTAAGGCTTCATCTAGAGGAAGAGTCTTTAGTGAATCCCAGTTTGTTAGTTTAAGGGTTTCAGAGAATATAGAAGGGTTAAAATTAGTTAGGTTACGAGTGTGGGCATATTGATGTTGGTGAGGGAGCTGTTGGGTAGTTCGGTTAATAAAGGCCAGAAGATGATCACTTATTGAGTCTGGTAGTATACCAGAGTTGGAGATATTGTTGGGGTGGCTAAGATCCAGTCCAGGATGGACCCTGTGGGGTTATTTTTGTTAGGTCTGGTAATGTTGTTTATTAGTTGAGTAAAATTATAAAGATTGATAGACAGAGTGGGAGTATTGTTATTAATTTTATTTGAGTCGATATTGACATCACCTAGAATGTAAGTCTCTAGTTTGATATTGTTTGTAGCCCAATAGAGAATATTCTCTAGGGTGGAGGTGTTGTCTCCAGGGGGTATATAGATGGCTATAATACAGATACTTTTAAAGTTGTTCATTTTGAGGATTCCTATGATTAGTTCAGCATTATTAAACTGAGGAATGGGATTTTGGTATGGGCTGAGATTTATCAGGCAATTGTAGATTAAGGCTACACCACCTCCTTTTTTGTTTTGGGGATCTAATCTAAGTGCTTGTAAGCCAGGTGGTAAAATCTCAGAGTTAGTAGTTTGTGGTTTTAGCCAGGTTTCAGTTACTGCTACTATGTCAGGTGCAGTGAGATTTAACAAGCATGGAAGTTTGTTATTTTGTTATTAATACTCTGGGTATTAATGGTAATGAACTTAAGGTATTTATGGCTGTTTCTATTAGTGGAGGTAGTGGGAGAGAGATTGTTACCAGGTGTTGGCCCAGGGTTGGGGTGGATATCTCCTGCTAGAGCAAGCCAAGAGAAGGGAGATAGAAGGAGAAACTTTGAATTGTGACATAAAGTAAGAGGGAGATGTAATTTAGTTTTGATAGCAGGAGATTTTAAATACACTGTATGGAGTTTTAGTTTGAAAAAATGAAATGGCTTTGGTTGAAGTAGGGAGGGGGATATTAAATAAAAATGGAGTGTTGAAGTGTGGGGATTGGAGAGAGTGGAGGAGGAGGGGAGGGGGAAAGAGGAGGGTAGTGTGGTAGAGGAATGGGAAGTTACAGTATAGAGAGTAGTTAGAAGGAGAGGACATGTAAATGATGTGAGATAATGTGGAAGAGACATGGATGAATAGAGTAGGATAGATTTTAGAAGAGGAGGTAGAGAATCTGTGTAGTGTTTGGAGAATATAAGGAGGAGAAGTATATGAGAGAGCAGTCAGGTAAGGGAATAGAGAGGGGGAGGGGTAGTTAAAAGGGCTTCAGCTAGGAGGGGAGGAGCAAAGAGATGGGATAGGTTGAGGGAAACTGGGGAGGAGACTGTGGTGACTATAAAGGTAGATGCACTGGGGGTGGGTGGAATTTGGGGGTAGGGTAGGGGAGCATAGTGAGCCCGCAGGGCAAATGGAGCAGGTAGAGCCACTGAAGGAGAGAGCCCAAGGAAAAACTATCAGTGGAGGGCTGACTTGGTAAGGAAAGTTTGGGGATAGGTAGAAGTTAAGGGCCTAAGCAGTAGTGATAGTAGACAAAGACATTTATGTTATACTTATCTTCAAAGAGGGACTGTTGCACTCGGAGGTTGTGATAGTAGACAGTGAAATGTAAGTGAATTGGAGTACAGGAGGAAGGAGAGAAAAAGATATGGGGGCAGCAGTTTCTTACAACTAGATAAAACCTGCAAGTCTAAGGGAAGAGGTTTTAATCAGTGGAGAGAGACAGGGAGAAGGGTGCCACCTAGTGGACTAAAGATTTATAATAAGGAGTAGCTACTTTTGAAAAGTAGCAGGGCTGGGGGATTACAAGTACAGGGGGGAGGGAGTTATGTTTAAAGAACAGTGGACACAAGAGGAGAGGGCAAGCAAGAAGTAGATGAAAGGCTTTGGCTGCTGGTTGACCTAGATAGGGAGTATATAAAGCAAATCCTGGAGTATCAGAACAGAACTAGCATAAATTAACCTGGAGTATTCAAAACAGAGCTAGCTTTAGAACAGTCCATTGTATTAGGAGCACATACTTTCTTGTGTTATACTTTTCTTCAAATAGGGACTGTTGCACTGGGACGTTTAAGGTTCAGTTCCTCAGTTTAGGAACAAACAGTAGTAGATATGGTGGGTGAAGGACGTTGGTCAACAGCGACAGGGCAGTCTCTCACTGGAGGACAATACAGGCAGGATGGTCAGCTAGATAAATAAAGTGGAGAGAAACAAGAAGTCAAATAAACAGAAAATTAGGCACACTCAGTAGAAATACTAGGCACTGATATTCTTAACCTAGGCAATATGTCACAGTTCTATTAAACAATATAGCAAAAGACAGTATGAGAATAAACAGACCCAATGTCTGAGTTCACTTACACCAAATGTTAAGCTTAGGAGTAGAGTACAGGTATGAAAAGCAATAGTCCTTTAAAGATAATGACAGTTCCAAGAAAACATGGCTAATTATTGCTATATAAAGCAGTATTCTTTAAAAACAGTGGCAGTTCAATCAAAATATATCAAATAGAGCCTCAGGCTTCTGAATGTACAAAGCAGATACATTTTGGGTCTATTCAACAGTACAATAGAAGCAGAATGGCATATAGCTATTTACGATAGCGTATATGCATTCCACGTGTAGGAACGCAAACACTAGCAGCCGTTAGCGGTGATTAATGTATACAGATATTGAGCAAAGTTACTATGTGCTACCTAGGCAGTTAAAAAAAATAGACCAAGCTATCTTCACACACAAAGTGGAAGGATAGGACTTCTGAGTGTACAAGCAGATACGTTTTGGGTCTATTCAGCTGTAAAATAGAAGTGGAATGGCATATAGCTATTTACAATAGCGTATATGTATTCCACATGCAGGAATACAAACACTAGCATCCGTTAGCAGCGATTAATGCATACAGATATTGAGCGAGGTTAATATGTGCTACCTAGGCAGTAAATAAAATAAAACAAGCTATCATTGCACACTAAGTGGAAGGATAGGACTTCTGAGTGTACAAGCAGATAAATTTAGGGTCTATTCATCAGTAAAATAGAAGCGGAATGGCATATAGCTACTTACGATAGCGTATATGCATTCCACGTGCAGGAGCACAAACACTAGCAGCCATTAGCGGCGATTAATTCATACAGATATTGAGTTAGCTGAGTTCATTACATCATAGGAGCAAAATTAAAATGAGAGCTAGAAATTCTTGATAACAGAGTAATCTATGAATGGTCAACTGGCATGCTACATGAAAAAAAGTACATACATAGTAAAATAGTGTGTGAAAAGCGTATAATTGAAAAATGTGAAAGAGTTTAAAATTTATAAGGAGGAGGCAAATTATTTTTTAAAGATCAAAAATAGCTACAGCTGTAAGAGAAAGAAGAGCATTGGTGGAAAGAATAGTAGGAGAGAGCAAGTTTATCCAGGAAGACTACAGGGGCAGATCCAGTTGCTTTTAAGATATTCTGTTATTTTAGTTTTAAAAGATGAATGGCAGTTGGTGCTTTGTATGTTTTGGGGAAGAGCATTCCGGTATTTCACTATTTTGTTTGAGTAGAGGGAGTTACCATGGTAGTTATGAGATTGTGTGACTTTAAGCAGAGTCCTGTTGGATGACCTAAGGGACCTGCTGTTGTTCTGTAGTTGAAACAAGGTTGAGATTCTGGGGCAGCAACTGGGGCTGTATATTATTTTGTGGGTGAGAGTAAGTTGGTATAATGTTAACAGGTTTGGAAGTTCTAGCCAGTTTAGTTGTTGAATAGCAGGACAGTGATGAGCTTTATGGGGATGGTTGGTGGCAAATTTTGCAATTTTGTTACAGCAGGATTCAAGGTTGTGAAGGTCAGCCTTGCTTAAGTTGTTGAAGATGTGTGAGCAATACAGAAGTGTAGATAAAAGCAGAGATCTAACAGTGGCTAGTCTGGCCTGGTGGGTTAGGTAAGGTTTGGCCCTGTAGAGAGTATCGAGTTTAGCATGGACTTTTTTGATAGTTAGGGAGATATGAATATCAAATTTGAGATGGTCATCTATTGTAATATCTAGGAGCTTTGCCTGGTTTGTAGACTCAATTTTGGTACCATTGGCTAATTGCATAGTGAGGGGTGGGGGGTGGTGCATGGTTATTTTGTTTGTAAAAATCATTAACTTAGTCTTATTGGGGTTAAGGATGAGTTGGTGATTTGTTAGGTAAGTTTCAATTTCCTGGAATGCTTCTTCCATCTTTTCTAGAAGTTCTAGTGGGGAAGAAGGAGAGCAGATAAGAGATGTATTGTCTGTGTATTGAATGACTGAGGCATGTTGGGTTGCTGAGTTGAGGTTATTTGTGAAGATGATAAAAGTAGGAGGCCAAGAATAGAACCTTGGGGTACACCAGTGGATACTGGTAGTAAAGGTGAGAGGTTGTTCTCCCATTTAGTAGCCTGTTGGTGGTTTGATAGATAACTGTGAAACCAGGCCAGTGAGGCTGAACTGTGATTGTAAGTAACAAGTTTGTTAAGTAGGAGTTGGTGGGATATGGTGTCAAAGGCTTTTGACATGTCCAGAAAATTGCAGAGACTATTTGTCCATTGTTCATTTGTTGATGAATAGTGTTTGTAAAAGGTAATAAGGCAGTGTTAGTACTATATTAGGCTCTAAAACAGTGCTGGGTTTCGGATAGGAGGTTATTACTGGTTAGGTGGTTGAGGAGTTGTAGCTGAATACATTTTTCTAGGATTTTGGCTAAGGGTTTAAATTTTTTGTGATTCCTCAGTCACTTCTTTTTTCAAAAGGCCCAAGGTTTCTTAGTCTGTTTAATGTTTTTCACGAATCTGTTGTATTAATGAACACAAATTACTATTTGAAGCTTTTGACAGTTTTTATTATGCAAATATTTTTCTTTCCTCTAATTTTCTCACTGAATCTGTTTGAATATTTTCTGACCAGAACTTCTGGGCTTCTTGAATAATAGTGACAATACAGAATTGTTTTCATATCCTTAGACTCTATCATCTTTATGGTTCTTTTTAGGCCCGTCAGTTTTTTTTTTTTTTTTTTTGTGGACTACTACTTCCTTGTACAACAGGGTGGCCAAGCTCCCCCTGGGCCTGGCCTAACCCCACTGTAGGAATATTTTGTCTGTTAAGGATTCTACACTGTCCTTTTTTCCAGTCCTGTGATCAGTGTGTCTACCACGTCTGGGTACTTTTTATCCTGGGATTTGCAGATTCAACTGTCTTTATTTTATTTGTAACCTACTTCTCTCCATGATATATGCTATATAAAATGTTGTTGTTGTCTTTCGGCTTTTCCCGGTTAGGGGTCGCCACAGCGGAACTCCGGTCCGCTAACGATTGGCAGTAGATTTTCATGGTGCTGAGTTGCCAGCTCGACACCCAACACACCCATTCACGCATGTCTTTCGGAACGCCACTTGACCCGCAGGGAGGACATGCAGACTTCACACAGAAGGCACTCCCTCACACTAGCTGAGAATCGAATGGGAGAACCTCTTGCTGTGAGGCAACAATGCTACCGCTGCACCACCGTGGATATTTTATATATGCTAGACAAAATACAGTCTATATATCAGTATTGCTTTGGCGATAGTTTGTGAAAACAAGATCCACCTCATGAAGGCAATCACCAAGACTTGAGGGTGAATTCAGTTCCAGCAATACTACTCTCCTTTGGTTGCTGATTTTATCATCTGCCCATCCAGTCCTGACATTATGTGGACAAGGAGACTGAGACCCTATAACCTGGTTCCATAGTATAGGTACTAGAATTAACAGAGGGGGAGAGAGAGGTTAGAGACGTGAGCAAGTGTGAAGAAAGTGCAGATGGTACATATCTAAAAAGTCAGTGGTGAACTAGGTCAGCAGTTGAGCTGTTCTTACCATGGAAACTGAGGTGGAGCAAAACTAGTACCCAAATGCACACTTCAGGGATCAGGGTTAAAACAGCACCTGGGCTACCCACATTACAGTGTCCTACGGGTGAAGAAACACCTGTGCTGCCCATATTAAGGAGAATGAGCAGGGGTAAAATAATAGTCACACTGCCTACATCAGGAAGGGCAAGCAGGGGCAAAAGAGCACCCATGCTGCTCACATATGAAAGACCCAAGAAAGGGGTAAATAGCAGGTGTGAAACCACCAAACTGCACACATCAGAGGATACAGAACAGGGCCAAAACCTACCCAGGGACACTAAACAGCATCAAAATAGCATGTAGGCTACTCATATCACCAAGACTAAGCTAGCAACCATACTGTCCATCAGACAGAAACAGTAGGGTCACACATTACCTGGGCTGCTTATGTCTGGGGCCATGCTGGAGTGAAGCGGCAGTCATACTACCAACATCATGGTGATGGAGCAGATACTAAACATGTATTTCTATGGAGAGTGAGAAGGGTCAAAAATCACCCAAGCTGCATGCATTGGAAGGACAAAGCAGTAGAGAAACAACATTCAGGCTTCTCATATAACAGGTAGTGTGCAGGGTCAAAACACCACCCAGGAGGGACAGGAAGACAAGACTGGGATAATGTAGTTGGCTTGGCAAGAGATGACAGAGTTTTCAGAGCACTTGATGTACCCACATCATCGAGACTGAACAATTTCTAACTGACGGCTGACAGAAAGTGGAAATGAATGTACGTGGTTTGACTATCCATGGCACTGGAAGGTGCTTTTAGAAAATTCCACAGGCAACAACCTGGCCATGTCAATAGGCACCTTTTTTTTCACCTACTGCTTTGTTTTCAAAAACAACTGATCGGCATGATTTTCCCCCTGAATCCATACTACTTTGGGTTCAGCACCTCACTGCTCCTAATTATTCCACACCTCTTCACTTCAGCATTAACCAATCTCACTGACAAGCTGATAGTTTTCAGCCTGTGTCCCCCGCTCTCTTGTGGAGAAGAACAATATGTACCTTGTTCCATTCTTCGGGAATGTTAGCACCGTTCCTTAATGTGTTAAAAGCCTAAGTGACAGACAGCTTTGTCTCTTATTTTTCTAGAATATAGGCCAAATTTTAACAGGCCACATTGGTTGTTCAGCTTTACTTTTACAAGTTCGTTCATGACCTTTTCTGCTATGAAAAGAAATCAACTCCCTTATCCACTTTGTTTCCACACCAACTAACTGTGCTAAAATTCCCTACTGTTAATTAGTGAACAGCACCCTTTTATCCCTGCTCACCCATTTTGTTTCACTACTCCTTATTTGATATGTTTATTTTTTTGGCTGCTTTATGTTTCTACAAAGTATTTTGTCTCTTTTCTTGACTGGCATTCCTTTCATTTCCTAATTTTGGACATTGTTTTTGTTTCTTCTACCTTGTTTCCTTAAACTTCCTAAATGTTGTATTTTTCTAACCTTTGATGTCACATCATTTCAAAACTCATAAAATTGTCTCCTTTTTAGTTTACATATTTTTTTACATAAAAACTTATTGTGTTCTACAATGTTCTGTGAAATAGCAAAGGAGGTATCTCAGATGTTCTGAATGACAGTACGTTGCACACTTAAGGGCTGTAATTTGGCTTGGAAATCCATTTTGAATATTAAAATAACCAGCAGTTTCAAGAAGATAGTGTTAAATATAGCAGAGGGTTACAAAGTTTTGGTATGGCAGCCAGATGTGTGTGTGTGTGTGTGTGTGTGTGTGTGTGTGTGTGTGTGTGTGTGTGTGTGTGTGTGTGTGTGTGTGTGTGTGTGTGTGTGTGTGTGTGTGTGTGTGTCTGTGTATATATGTGTGTGTGTGTGTGTGTGTGTGTGTGTGTGTGTGTGTGTGTGTGTGTGTGTGTGTGTGCGTGTGCGTGTGTGTGTCTTGTGTACTACTGAAAGGAATGAAAGTCCAAGTTGTGCAGCTATAAATTATTTAATTTAGAACCTAACAACGTATCTCATAAATGAGATCCAGATGATACAGTTCTCTAAACCCAGCATAACAACTTTGAATTTTCCCAGCAGTCCATCCTTATGACACAAATGTGATGATAATTTAGACCTATCAGATATCCTAGCATGAGACACAGAATGAAAAAAAGATGCTGTACATACCTCTCAACCTCTTACTGCAAGACTTTTGAACTAAACCAAAGATATTGGGGGGGCACAAAATCAGAGATGAATTTTAAACGCTGATGTTACAAACTTAGAAAGTTGCTAGAATGACAGTTTTTTCATTAGCTTGCATTTTCTCAGGAATGTGAAATCTGAAACTCAAATGTCTGCCATTATTTAGTCAAGTGAATTCGATCTTAAATGATTTGCTAAAGACCAGACCATAAATATGAGGGCAAAATCTAGACATTCTGGGAAATTCTGTGGTGTTGAGAGGTATGATGTTATGTTAAATTCATTTAGGTTCTCTTTAAAATGGTTTAGCAAACATCTGTTTTAAAGTGCTACAATTCGCAGTGATAAAAGATCATATGATATACTAAAAGGACAGCTCCCTTGTAACTGCAGTAGCATGACGCACACAAAGGCATTGCTACAAATGAAGTGTCGAAACTCAGTCTGTTATTCCTACTTGGTATTACACTCACTCAGTATATAAACTCATGAAATATTTTTTCAGTACATCCGATAAAAGTTTTTTATGCTACAGATCAGCATTTCCATTTCAGAAACAGCTTGTACAATTCTAATGGTGGTAAGGTGTGCAAAATTGTTGACATTTCATTAATAACCAGACTCCAGACAGTCAGAATGTTAGTTTAGCTGAGAGAAGAGGGTAAGCAAATGGTAAGTGTGTTGATTAAATGAACGTAGCACAAGGCTGCAGATAGCAAATGACTGCAATTAGAATCCAGTTATAGCAGGCAGAGAAGTGTTCAGCCTTCAGATCGGCGCTAATGTTCCACAGCACAGCAGACCTAATGCCGCAGTCCTTTGGCACAAACCCAGAGCTGTCCAGCTGAGATTAGAGCAAAACCACTCTCATTTGCCAGCTGTCAAAAAAGAGTGAGCGGAACATCTTCAGTGAACCACAGAGGTCCTCTTTATCCTCAGCCAGGTGTTTCAATAAAGAGAGAGAGAGCTCAGAGTTAACCATGCTGTCTGAAAAATGACAGAAACTATGCAAAACACGTGCTGTAGCATAGAAACTCAGGCAAGAGTTAAAGTAACTCTGGTGAAGACAGGTGAATAATAAATAATTATTTGAGTTT
The DNA here is from genome assembly GCF_019279795.1 of Protopterus annectens. Classification (NCBI taxonomy): domain Eukaryota; kingdom Metazoa; phylum Chordata; order Ceratodontiformes; family Protopteridae; genus Protopterus; species Protopterus annectens. The sequence continues at coordinate 1,290,985,574 of NC_056747.1, forward strand.
CTCCAAGCCATGTTGCTGCATTGTATATTGTTACAGCATTTGTTTACATCTTCTGTTGTTTTTAGCTTTTTTACTAGAAGATGGTAATATTCTCTGTCCCATTTAAAATTCAGTCATTTTACACTGTCTACAGAAATGCCATCTGCAGCTCATTTAAACCCTTGATGTTTTTTGTTATGTTTCAAATGTATCCATTGAGGTGGAGCTTTGTGTTAGAACTCTGGGACTTACGTCTCAGTGTATTTTCTGTAGATGTAGCCTGACTTGTTGTATCCCGACAATGGCCTTGTTGAAATTCAGTGCCCAGAACTGTATACCATATTATCAGGTCTTATCTGTATGCTAGCACTGTCCACTCCTATTACAGATATGATGTGTATCATCATTAAATTAAATATTTTTTTTCACTCGGCCTGTTGTGAGACTTGTACTACATGTTGTTGGCTGGTCAGATCAATGAATTCTCAATGGTAGTTTCATGACCCTCTCTGTAGTGCATCATGTTTAAAGGCAATTGGCTCCCTGCTTTTTATAGACACACCACACTGAAATACATCTGACTTATGCTATGTTTGTAGTGGATGAAAAAGGTTCTAAGATAATTGTTTTGCTCAGTTAACACTTTAAAAGACATAAATAAATGTTATCAACATGTTCCAGATTCCCATAGGCCATTGTTGTGTTATTTAATGGGTTATTCTTTGTAGCATTTACATATAATACTGGATAGCACACAGCCATACTTTCTTGCCTTCAGAGGCTATGACTTCATGGTGAGATGAGAAAGATGAAGACAAGCAGGCAAAGAAGATTAGGAGAATGAACTGGATTCAGATATATCTTGTTATGAATATCAGAGACAATGCCTTGTTTATGGGTCAGCCTTCCTTCTAGGAAAACGGTGTCTGGAAGTAGCTATCAGCTAGTCTGAGTCCCTGAACATTGCTTCAGCATGATATTTCTACAATAGATAGTTCAAGGACTCAGATTAACAAATCATTATGGTCAAAACCTGGGAGGTACCACAAAGTGAGGTCTGATGGTTTTGTTAAAGGTGATAGGTAAGGATGGGAATGCAGTATTATATCGACTGGATTGTACTGGACATCTGGGTGGATATTTGGTTATATTATCCATTGTTATATGCATATATGTTGGTCAAAGCCTTCTCCTCCACACCAAAAACTGCAACAGTGACGTGTGTCCCAAAAATTTCATATCTTGACCTGGCAGCCTTGAAACATAATCAGTGTTTCTTCCGTCTGCCTTCTTTAGGAGACCAAGGGATGAATCTCATTCTGTAAGGTAACCACTGCCTCTATCTAGGAGGTGTTGTCAAGTCTCATGGGCAGGGGGAGAGGATGAAGATGTCTTGTGGACTTGAATTGAATGTATATGGCCATGCTTGTGTCATTGCATGTCCGCTCCTAAGGAAGGGAAGCACTTGCCTTGATGGATGTGAGATGTAAAGTCGAGAAACATATGTAGATGGGAGCACATTATAGAAGCCAAGTCCCAGCTCTGACCTTCCTGGATAGGACACTGTCAACACTTTGAAAGTGGTTCTCCCCACAGAGTTAGTCAGACCACATACAGGGTTACTGGCAGGATATGAGAATGTGACCAGACAATTAAAAGAAAGGCATGCTGGAGGCTGGTCCAGAAGTCTTGCACTGTGCTAAGAAATGTCTGAGCAGGGGAACTGAAGATGACAAGCATACAAAAAAGTGTACAAACTAGTAAACCTCTCAGTGACTTCTTCATGATCAAATGTGGAGGTTAGCATCCAGCTTACTTTCTCATTAATTGCTGAATGTAATTCATGCACAAGAGCTTTACTGGAGCAAAACAAGGGATCTTAAACTTCTTTATGAAAGTTATTACTGTTTGTACAGGAAGCATACATGATATTATTACGGGATCTATTTCTTACAGTTATATGTCACAGGGAGGAGACAGAATATTACAGTGAGACGTGATTCCCATAGGTAAATGGCACATGCAGGAAGGTTAATATTATTATGGGATGTGCCTCTTATACCTCTATATTACCAGCAGGTCACCAGACTTTATTATGGGATACATTTTGCATAGCTGTATATCAGAGGCAGGACACAACGTGTTATTAGAGGAGATATTTCCTGTAGATGAATGTCACTGTCAAGGCACTGAATATTTTTATGGGACATGTTTCCCATTCCCACAGTTATATGACATATATGACATATACAGAGCAATTAATATTATTTACTAGATGTGCAATTTTATGTCGATCACATGACATACAATATTTTTATTATTACAATATTATTATTACAATATTATTATTATTTCCTGTAATTGTTTATCAGAGATAGGGCATAAATATTATTATGACGTGTGCTATAGCTGTAAGTCACCGGCAGGATGCATGTTATTATGGGATGTGGACTTTTATGTCAGACACAGGACGTATAATATTATTATGGGATGTGATTCCTGTAATTGTGTATCAGAGATAGGACATACAATATTATTGAGATAAATGTTATAGGTGTAAGTCCCAAGCAGGGCACAGCATGTTATTATGGGATGTGGTCCCTGCAGCTGAATGCCTCAGAGAAGATATTGAATGTTATGGGAAGTGTTTCCTATAGTTATATGCCTCATGCATGATGTTTAAAGTTGTTACTGGATGAGACATTGTATGCCAGAGGAAGGACACAAAATATTATCATGGTATGTGTTTATAGGTGAATATTAGAGGCAGACACATAATGTTATGACAGGATGTGATTTGTTTTTCCTTAAGAAATTACTGGCCAACAGTTGATGATAGATAGGACTACTGTCTGTTGTCTGCAGAATGCCTGTCACCTCCAACAAGCATCCTTGGGCAAACTTCATCTATTCTTTGTTTTTATGTGGATAGTGCTACACTGCCCTTAGAGCTAATTACATATTGCTGTGGATATGCAGAATCATTATGTGGCTGGGACTGCAGGGGGTGAGGCTGGGATCAGAGGGGTTTGGTTGGGATCGCAGGGGGTGGGGGTGGACTTCAATGTCAGGGAGTGGCTGAAGGACTGGATAAAATAAAGCTGCAGCAGGTAGTTCTCAGCAAGCTGGGTAAGACAGATATCTGTCTGAAAGAAACAGATGTGGCTGCAGCTTGGAATTTCTCTGCATTTCACTGTAACAGCAGGAAAGAATGAGAATATATCCAAGTTATTGTCTGACATTCAACTGAAAGCTTGAGTGCCAGCAGCAAAGTGGAATTTAATATCTAAGGAACACCACCTGATATTACTGGGGCACATGCCTTGAAGATCTCTTTTGGGTCTGTTGAGTTAATTACTTTAATACAGTTTAGCTTAGGTATAACAGAAGAACACTGCGAACCTGTAATTTGTGCAGGAAGCAGCGACAAGACCATGCAGAAATAAACTATATATCTGTAAAACAGTACAGCTGTTCAGATCCGACTCTTATATGACACGTCCTTCAATGCAAGTTACTAATTTCTAAGTGATTATACGAACTAAAATCAACCTCTCTGACACTTCAAGAATGCAGTGTTTCTTAATTTAGAGAACAGATGGGTAGGAAAACACGAGCAACTTGTATATCAGTTCATGGGTTCATATGTTGTTACTAGGTTAACAACTACTAGGGCCCTTACAAGCCTAGGTGAGTACCCCAAACCATTGGGTCCCAAGTATCATCGATGTCTATACAGGGGAGGGGCATGTGAGTAGGGGAGGTAATTAAGGATTTGTAGGAGGGGTGTTAGTTAGGATAATACTTTTCGTATTGACCGCCTTTGTCCATAAGGGATGTGGGGCCAAACTGAGGTTAAATTTACAACTTCCCTTCCAGTTGTCAAGGTTTCATTTGAATATGCTCAGGGAGGAACTCTGTTTTACATGGATGGAGAGCTAATTCCATAGTGTTGAAATCCTTTGGGACACATATCTATCTCTCCAGCGCATTGTGTTCATGCCACAAATCAAGTTCAGATCCCTGGATCTAGTATTTCCAGTACTGTTTGTTTTGTGCATAAGAAACAGATCCATCAAGGCTGGGTCTGAGGAAGCCCTGCACCCTAGGCAAAAATCCCCTTTCAGCAGCTTGTAGGAGACTGAATACAAAGACAGAGCCTTTGTTGATCAGTGTAGGACAGGGCATTCATGCCATGAATTCTCCTTGTAAGAAACCTTTGTGGGCATTCCAACTTTTGCAGGTGTCTGGCATTTGTAAGTTGGGTGACCTAGAATGATTTTCTTACTATCTTAGCTATGTGTTGTTCAAAGGCCAGGTTGCTGTCTGCAAAGGTTCCCGATACCTTACTACTGGGTTAACTCTTAGGGCTGTTTTATTGATGGAGTAATTAACTTGGGTTGACAGTTTACCAAAGGGAATTATAAATTTTTTGGCACTGAGTTTTAGGCCATGGCTTTGGCACCAGTCATTTGTCTGTTAAACCTTCTTGCAAGATGCTGGTGTCTTGAGGGGAATTTATAATAGATCCCAAATTTACAGTAATCTGCAAACTTGGTAAGCCAGAGGCCTTGAACATTAGCCTTGACTTCCAAGACGTACATGCCAAACAAGAGCAGGCCCAGCACAATCTCATGGGGTACTCCACTGATGACTGGTCTCTCGATGGATGTGGTCTCAATGATTCTGATTTCTTGGGTCCTGTCTGTGAATTGGCCAGCAATCCATTGAGTTATGTAGGGATTTATGCCTAGCACAGAGAACATGTCAACAACACCTGAGCGGGATATTGTTTTAAATACCTTGACTAGGTTGAGATATGCAGTATGCACTGATTTATCCTTGTTTATCATTTTCATGATAATTTATTCCATGGCTTTACATATTAGGTTTTTTAGACTGATTTCTCTGTAGTTATAAGAGTCTGTTGATGGTCTGCCCTGTGGAGGGGAATGACTGTTGCAGTCCTCCATTCACTTGGAACGTAGCCAGTTTCAAGGGTGTAGTTGAAGAGTGTCTCAACAGGTCATGATAGGTCATGGTTTAGACTGTTCAACAGGCAACTGTGGATATTTTTGGGACCCAAGCAGGCAGCATTCTTGACTTTAGTGAGTGCTGCCAGTAGCTGGTCCTTGCTAATAGGTGGGGATAATATGTTAGAGGGGATTTCATCTGGTGGAGCTGGGATGGAGTGGGGGGTGATGTTTGAGCTGAATTTATCAGCCAGTATATTTACTATGTCACCCTGATCAATGAAGGTGGTATTATTCACCATCAGTTCAGCACACTGCTTTGTATTAACTTTAAGGTTCTGGACATAACCGAAGAAGGCCTTGTGATTGTCCTTAGCCTGTGAGGGTATCCTGACCTGGTAGTTCACCTTACTGGACTTAATTGCACCTCTTAGTTTCTTGTTTAACTGTATAAGAGAGCACTTGTCTTTAAGGGAGTTGCTTTCCCTAATTTTGGCCATGGGTTTTCTTCTTTTATTATATACCCTGTTTAGGTGAAGATTCCGCCAGTGGGGTTTGTTTTTGGTTTACTTCTGGTAGGTACAACAGCCTCTATGCAGCCATTTACAGGTTTGTATAGATATTGTGAATAATTCTGCATTGGTAGCTGTGACCTCAGAGTTAGGGGCACCTTGAATTTTGATAAACTGCCACTCAGTAGGATGTAGTTTGCCTTAGAAGACTTCCTAACTGCAAGTGTTTTAGTTGGGTTTTCCAGGTTGATTTTTACTTCAGAGAAGCCAGCTTTGTGATCTAACATCACTAGTGAGGATGTGACCCAGCCAGGGGCATGCACTGTCTGTTTGAGGTTGTTTGTGTTTGTAAAGTCCAGGAAGCACTGTGCCTATGAGTTTGAGGCAGTGCAAGTTTCCCATCTATTGAGAAGTAGTCAATGTCACCAATGAACATGGGGATTTGGGGATGGTGAGCACTTCCAGTAAGCTTAGGTAAGAGTCATGAGACTCTAGGGGCATAGATGGTTACCTGTAGCTTGCCATGATATGGTGAGGGACCTTATTTATGGTGACTTGCATGTGGATAAGCTCCACAGTATCATCCTGATTAACCAACTGGAGGTATGTTTGTTGCTAACGTAGATCAAGACACCTGCTTTGGCCCCTGGCCCCTGGTTTGTGCTGTTGTTGGTCTAAATGTGTGGAAGGCTATGTAGCCTTGGACTGACAGAGTACTTTCTATGACTTTAGACCAAGTCTTGGTCATGAAGAGGGCTTAAACGATATGGAATTTTTTGTTTAGGCTCTTAACATTGAGCACTAACACTTTAAGGCCGCTTGAAGACCTTTTCACTATGTTGGTAGTTTTGCCCTTTTGCCTTGCCTAAAAAAGGCTCTAAAGGGGTGGAAAAAGTTTTAGCCAATATCTGAAAGCTTTGAGGGAATAGGTGCAGCCCTTCCTTGGCAAAAGACGTAGTCTGTTGACCATGCTCTCCCATGCTGACATACATTGGAACCCTCTGGAGTGACACCAGAAACTAAGCCAGTTATTAAAATCAGCCATTTTATGTTCATAGTGTGCATCATCCTTGGTGAAAGTAGAAGAATTCTGCTCAATGCAAGGCTCATACCTACCTGTCACACATCCCCTGCTCAATGCAAGGCTCATACCTACCTGTGACACATACCCTGCTCAATGCAAGGCTCATACCTACCTGTGACACATACTCTGCTCAATGCAAGGCTCATACCTATCTGTGACACATATTCTGAGAGATCCATTATGCCCAGTGAGGTGTGTTTCATGTCATTTATACTGACATGGACTATGATAGAATCATATTGGTACCTGGGGTGCAGTGACTTGAGTGCACATGTGATATTGTGGATCCTGGTTCCAAATAGGCAACTACCTGTTATCTTCTCCTTGTCTAGCCAGGTGAGTGCAGCATCTGTGTGTCACACAATGGAGTCCCTTATGACAACAGTATTAGGTAAAGTATATGCTTACATTATGGGCTTTGCACTTGTGGGGCCATGTGAGGAGTTTGTTGTTGTTTTTCGTGTGTCTTTTAGTAATTGCTGAGGAACAGTGTTGCTGTTAGGTAGTTTTGGAGGTCTTTGAGATTTGGGAGGGTATTTTTTAAGCGCTTCAGCATAAGACAATCTGTGTTTGTGTGGTAAGTGGTGTGTGAAGGATGTAGTGTGGGTACTCCCAGTAACCTCGCTTGGATTGTACATACTCATAAGAGAGGATACATGCTTAATGTAAAAGGGCATGTCAACTTGATATTATTTGGAAACCTGCACTCAGGAAAAGCCAAAACAAGGCTGTGCACCATCTACTATGCCACTGTCTTATCATGCTGCCTTTGATAGACCATTCTAGTTGTGATTAACACCACCCCCAGATCCTCTCCTCCTCTGTTTCCACCTGTTCCCCACTCCCCCAGCTGACATCAGGTTTGTTGCAACCGAAATGCAGTACTTTCTATTTTTCTGCATTAAGCTTCAACTTTCATCTTTATGACTACTTGATCAGCTTTTCATAGCCTTCCTTTGAGTTTCTCCCCTCATCCTCTGCTGTTACACTCATCTTTAAGCCATTAGAGAAGAAGTTGATCCTGTTCTCTGTTCCCTCAGTTATACCTGAAACAAACACGCTGCAGACTACAGGATTCAGAACCAAGTCTTGCAGTGCTGCACCGGTCATTGTCCTCAGATGCAGGATCCAGCCTTGCACTGCTGCACTGGTCATTGTCCTCATGCTGCAGGACCAAGCCTTGCAGTGCTGCACTAGTCATTGTCCTCAGGATGCAGAACCAAGCCTTGCAGTGTGACACTGGTCATTGTAACAGGCTGCAGGACCAAGCCTTGCAGTGCTGCACTAGTCATTGTCCTCAGGCTGCAGGATCAAGTCTTGCAGTGCTGCACTGGTCATTGTCTTCAGGCTGCAGGATGAAGCCTTGCAGTGCTGCACTGGTCATTGTCCTCAGGCTGCAGGATCAAGCCTTGCAGTGTTGCTCTGGTTATTGTCTTCAGGCTGCAGGACCAAGTCTTGCAGTGCTGCACTAGTCATTGTCCTCAGGATGCAGGACCAAGCCTTGCAGTGCTGCACTGGTCATTGTCCTCAGGAAGCAGGACCAAGCCTTGCAGTGCTGCACTGGTCATTGTCCTCTGGATGCTGGACCACATCTTGCAGTGATGCACTGGTCATTATCCTCAGGATGCAGGACCAAGCCTTGCAGTGCTGCATTGGTCATTGCCCTCAGGATGCAGGACAAGCCTTGCAGTGCTGCACTAGTCATTGTCCTCAGGCTGCAGAACCAAGCCTTGCATTGCTGCACTAATCATTGCCCTCAGGATGCAGGACAAGCCTTCCAGTGCTGCACTAGTCATTGTCCTCAGGCTGCAGAACCAAGCCTTGCATTGCTACACTAATCATTGTCCTCAGGCTGCAGGATCAAGCCTTGTTCTGCACTGGTCATTGTCATCAGGCTGCAGGACCAAGCCTTGCAGTGCTACACTGGCAATTGTCCTTAGGATGCTGGACCAAGCTTTGCAGTGTTGCACTAGTCATTGTCCTCAGTATGCAGGACAAAACCTTGCAGTGCTGCTCTGGTCATTGTCCTTCAGATGCCTGACCAAGTCTTGTAGTGTTGCACTGGTCATTGTCCTCAGGATGCAAGATCAAGCCTTGTAGTGCTGCACTGGTCATTGTCCTTCAGATGCCTGACCAAGTCTTGTAGTGTTGCACTGGTCATTGTCCTCAGGATGCAGGACCAAGCCTTGCAGTGCTGCACTGGTCATTGTTCTCAGGCTGTAGGACCAAGCTTTGCAGTGCCACACTAATCATTGTCCTCAGGATGTAGGACCAAGCCTTGCAGTGCTGCACTAGTCACTGTCCTCAGGAAGCAGGGCCAAGCCTTGCATTGATACACTGGTCATTGTCCTCCAGATGCCGGACCAAATCTTGCAGTGCTGCACTGGTCATTGTCCTCAGGATGCAGGACCAAGCCTTGCAGTGCTGAATTAGTCACTGTCCTCAGGAAGCAGGGCCAAGCCTTGCAGTGCTGCACTAGTCATTGTCCTCAGACTGCAGGACCAAGCCTTGCAGTGCTGCACTGGTCATTGTCCTCAGGCTGCAGAACCAAGCCTTGCAGTGCTGCACTAGTTATTGTCCTCAGGCTGCAGGACCAAGCCTTGCAGTGCCACACTAATCATTGTCCTCAGGATGTAGGACCAAGCCTTGCAGTTCTACACTAATCATTGTCCTCAGGATGCATTAACAAGCCTTGCAGTGCTGCACTGGTCATTGTCCTCAGGATGCAAGACCAAGCCTTGCAGTGCTGTGTTTGTCATTGTCCTCAGGATGCATGACCAAGCCTTGTATTGCTGCACTAATCATTGTTCCCAGGATGCAGGACCAAGTCTTGCAGTGCTGCACTGCTTATTGTCCTCAGAATGCAGGGCTAAGCCTTGCAGTGCTACACTGGTCATTGTCCTTACTCCTGGCATTATCCTTCTCACCCCAGCACTCTGTGTGCTGCTCTTAAGCTGTTCAGCAGTCCACTTCCTCAGTCCTAATCTGATATCAAGCTTATGCTCTTTTCCTACAATACAGCTATGTGGTACAGAGTCAAAGGCTTTTATAAAGTCCAGAAAGATCATGTCTAATCCCATGTCAGGTCTTCCTGCAATCTGTTCATAAAACTTGACCAGGTTCAGCTGAGGGGTCACAGCTGGCTCTTATGGTACCCAGTCCCACTCCCTAGCCTAGCCCTCTCATGCTCTCAATACTGGATAGAGACTTGTTGATGATCTCAAGCGAGGGATCTTCCAAAATCCTGGACAGATTTGTGTGGACTCTGTGAGGTTGCCCATCTGATCTTTGTGCCTTATCCTCCCTATGAGTCATTGCTTCCCTCTCCAGTTCCTTGCTAATGACATGGCTGTTCATGCCTTTTCCCATTCTTCCTACCCTATCTCATTCTGCACATGACACACTCCCTTTCTTCCACTTCCTTCTAGAAGACTAAGGTGAAGTGTTCATTTAACATCTGTGCTTTTCACCCCTTCATGATCTCCCTCCCTATTCTTAGCCTAGCTATGTTTGCTCCTCCCTTCCACCTTTGTGCTGTACACCTATAAAGCATTTGTTCACCTTCTTAACCCCATCTTCCTATTGTATTTTGATTTCCACTCTTGCTGTCCTAAACATTTTGTCCCCTTCTGCTTATCTCATACATTTGTGCACCCTCTTCTCCCAGACCCCTCACTTTCACTTCCTGTATGCCAAAACATTTGCCTCAGTTGTTAGACTCTCATTGCTCTTGAGCCATGTGACCTTCTCTTCTTCCTTTCCTTACTCTTCTTCACAACATTGTCCATACTCTGAGCACTGTTCCCCTTAAGCTGCATTCATACACAACTGCATGTCTGCATGTGTGACGAAGCAAACATATTAACTGTATGCATGTCTGAAGCATTGAAGGCTGACAGTTGTGCAGAAGTGCTTTGTTTTTATGGTTATGAAGTTATTCTAAAGCAGTTTGCACCTTATTAGGGACTTCTATGACTGACAGGACTTGCTTTATTGTTTTTTTCTTCAGCTTGAAAGGAACCTGGAGATTCTGACCCTCTACTCATACCCAGGGTTTTCCTTGTCAGCTTCTACGAGGTGCAGTTTGTTAACTGTTTGCATCTCGCTACTAAACTATACTGTTACCTAACTTGTATGGCACAGGCTTGTTAGCTTGTTGACACTGAGCTAAATGCCTCTGCCTTGCCTATTCACTTTTATTATTTAAAACTACAGTATGATGTACGATCCACACATTCTTTGCCCCTACTGTTATATCTTTCAGTAGGAACACATTTATTTGTAAATATCTACTTATTGTTCTAATTTCTGTTTGTCATTAGCAGGAGCTAGTATATTTCTGTAAATATTCCTTGTTTTTTATAATCTCTGTGTTTGCTAATTTATTAATTTGGACACGCCATTTTCACCTGTACTTCTTTATTCTTGTATTTTGCATTCTTGTATTCCTGTATTTTGCATTTTGTATTTTTTACTATCTTATCTTACCATGTTTACTCTGTATTTTGGAGATTTTCTCCCCAGGACTCCATTGAAGACGAGCTTCTTGTAGCCCAATGGACCATCCTAGTAAACAAGCTGCAAATAAATAAATAAATGGAGACATCTGATAACAAATGGTATCTTCGTTCATCCGATACCTGGAAATATGTTAGTCATTGGAAGTGCCCAAATGCCTGATGACTCTTACAGGCAACTTCTCTTAATTCTGAGGTGGAGTCTTGTTTGAGGGAGGTACCCCCTCTCATTCCATTGTCTTCTACCATAGACATTTTAAACATCTGCTACCTAGTACTAACAACATACACTGTAGGGCTGGAGGAACAGCACTGAGGTGTTTTATGCATATATATAATTCTACTGGTAATTTACTGTAACTGATTACTAGCAAAACAATAGTGAATCCTAGAACTTTGGTCATAAATACATTAAATACACTTTTTTGATTAATATAGCAGGTTCTTTTTCTTGGCTCATCAATCTTTGTTGGCCAACAATATTACACAATATTTGAGATTTTGGTCAAAATAAAAAAAAAAACAAATTGGAAGAACATTGTCCTTAAGTACTATATCTCTGACACATTGCCATAGAATGTCTTCTCCTTTAATATGCCCACAGACTCCTAAGGACAGTGCTATCAAGTTTACAGTTACCAGTGAACTTAGTGAGACAAGGGTTACTGTTATCAAATTCATGCGTTTGAAAATAATATGCATAAGAGAGTGGACTGAAACCTGCACCCTGCAGAATCTTACTGGTAACTTCAACTATTACAGATAGTTGACCTGTTTTAACCGAGTGGGCTCTGCTGAAAAAACGGTTGCCAGTCCAGCATATTGACCATGTATTGAATCATGATTCCTTCATGGAAAATGATAATGAAATCCTTCATGAGAACAAGATAGGCTGCATGTATGTAAATTTAATGCAACACAGTGGTTTAGTGTTTAAGATGTTTGTCTCATAGTTCCGGGGTTCAGTCCCAATCTCTTGTCACTGTGTGACTGTATCAGTGTGTTCTACCCATGTCTGCATGGGCTAACTCCCATTTCTTTAAAACATGCTATATGCTGGGTGATTGGCAGCTTTAAAGTGTCCATATATCTTACATTTACTAAGGACTGCGACATTGAATATAAGCACACACTGGCGTGACGCAACTTGGAAGTGGATGACATGATAGTAAGGTGGTACTGAATATTCTGTCTATTCAAGAGAAAAGGTGTAAGGTCAGTACAGTAAATTATCTTGGCCTGAGATCCAGAATTAACTACTCGGGGGGGGGGGGGGGGTTATAAATGGCCTAAAAATTGTGGTGAGAGACAGCCTTCAGAAGATAGTGCTTCACATAGATGGGGAGTGTATTCCAGAGCACGGGGATCTTTTGACTTGCATATCTGTCTCACCAGCATGTTCTATTTATGTTGCAATCAAAGTTCAAAACCCTGGATCTAGTGTTTCTGGTGCTGCTCATTTTGCGGTTATGAAGAGAGACTTGATAGAACTTTTAGATTATTTATCCCAGGTAGGTATGACTGCTTAGATTATTTATCCCAGGCATGTATGAATGTTTAGGTTATTTATCCCAGGCAGGTATGAACGTTTAGATTATTTATCCCAGGCAGGTATGAATGTTTAGATTATTTACCCCAGGCAGGTATGAATGTTTAGATTATTTACCATAGGCAGGTATGAACGTTTAGATTATTTATCCCAGGCAGGTATGAACATTTAGATTATTTATCCCAGGCAGGTATGAATGTTTAGATTATTTATCCCAGGCATGTATGAATGTTTAGATTATTTATCCCAGGCAGGTATGAATGTTTAATTATTTATCCCAGGCAGGTATGAACGTTTACATTATTTATCCCAGGCAGGTATGAACGTTTAGATTATTTACCCAGGCAGGTATGAATGTTTAGATTATTTACCCCAGGCAGGTATGAATGTTTAGATTATTTATCCCAGGCAGGTATGAACGTTTAGATTATTTACCCCAGGCAGGTATGAACGTTTAGATTATTTATCCCAGGCAGGTATGAACGTTTAGATTATTTACCCAGGCAGGTATGAATGTTTAGATTATTTACCCCAGGCAGGTATGTCCCTAGCCCTTAGCAGTATTCTTCTCTCACCCAGGATGATGCCACAATACAAACAAAAAATAACTGACTTCAACAGTTGGCTTAGCTTCTGGTGTCGTTCCAGGGGGATCCAGTATCTGACAGCCTGGGATGATATGGTCGACAGACCACTCTGCTTTGCTAGAGATGGTCTTCACCTGTTGTCTCTAGGCTTTAGATTGCTGGCAGAGGAACTTGCCACCCTCATGGTGCCTTTTTAGGAAATAAATACCCAATGTAAAAATATCCTCCAGAAACAAACTCAAGGTTGTGCTGCTTAATGCTAGGAGTCTAAATCAGAAACTGCACTCATATGAAGCAATTCTCACCCTAAAAGATGCTGATGTCTGCACACTCACAGAGACATGGTTCAAGGCCGCAGACAGTACTCTGACCATGCAGGGCTACAATGCCTTCCACAAGTTCAGACCACACAATGAACGTGAAAAAAACAAGGGAGGAGGAATATCCATCTTCATTAAAGACATATACACCTCTAGAGTGGTTAAACAGTATGACTCCCAAGAAAGAACCCCCCTCCAAGTCATTGTTAGTATAGATCTCCCACCATAAACCACGAAAACCACACAGTCTACCTGGACCTACCTGAGGCACTCTCAGTACAGCCATATACCCTGGTCATAGGTGACTTTAACTATCCTTCCATTGAATGAGTAATATATATGAGCACAAACGCGCTCATCCAAAGGTTCCTGGACTTTGTTAACACAAATGCTCTGGGGCAGATAGTCAGCACCCCCACAAGGGGCTCTAACATCCTCGACATAGTGCTCACCAACATGGGGGATCGCTGCACCACCCCATATGTGGGGCCCTCCCTGGTAAAGTCCAATCATAAATCAGTCTCGTTTGAAGTAACGATCATAACTGACCAACCCTCAGGAGTTAAAACATTAAAAAATTTCTCCAATGTAAACTATAGCCTACTGAGTGATGGTATCAGTAGTTTCAGACCCCTGCCCACACTGACAGCCATGACCCCTATACTGAGGTGTACACAAATGTCCTATATAAACACCTATATAAATGTATAGACTCAGCCGTACCGGAATGTATCAAATCAAGATCATCACAAAAAAGTAAGCCACCCTGGTGGACATCCAGCATAAATAGGTTATACAATAAGAGAAAAAAAACTGCTGTCAAAAAACAAGAGGGAACAGTCACAGCAAAGGGAGAACTCCCTCCAAAGCATAAACAAGCAGATTAGACATCTTGTAAAGTCCTCTAAAGCTAATTATGAAATAAATTAGCATCCCTAGTTAAGGTAAAACACAAAGCACTTTTAGCTACATCTGAAATCTAAAAGAGAAGGCCCAGCTTTGTGAAGAGCTAGCTGTTGATGGTACCACTTATACTGAACCTGAGGACATCACCAACCTGCTACTAGACAGGTTTGGTGAAAACTTCACCCACCTTTCCCCACCAATCATACCCCATAACATACCTGTCACCAGTCCTCTGCCTAGTATCTCCAGACAGCAGGTCATAGCCACACTCTCCAAGGGCAAAAACAGTATCTATGGGACCAGACAACATCCCAGGCTGCTTGTTAAATGGTTTAAAACAGGAGTTAGCAGAACCACTGGGCACACCCTTCAATTTCAGTCTAAGCACTGGCTTTGTCCCAGCTGAGTGGAAACAGCAACTGCAAGCCCATTGCACAAAGGGGGTCCCTCAAAAGGGAACTATAGACCCAGAAGCCTAACCAGTCATAGGATATAGGTGACCTTCAAACTCTTGACCTGACCTAGTTTGGCTTTGTTAAGGGCAGAGCTTGCCTGCTAACCTGGTGGACTTCTTTGAGAATGTCACCATAGCTCTGAATGAAGGCAAAACAGTCCACACTACCAAACTCGACCTAACCAAGGACTTCACACAATCCTTCATTCAGGTATCATTGTAAGGAACCTGCTTGATAGGCCTTTGGAGTCCTGTATCCACATGATGCTGCACCAGGTGGGTGCACCCAGGCTTCCAGTGAACATGCCCCCAAACTCTTGTAACACTGTTCGGATTTGTCAAACTTGAGTAGGGGATAGCCACTGGGATATTGCTACCTCTTTCACTGAGGTGTCAGTCACCAGATCCCCCCTCAGACTCCTCCTGCCATCGACTGCAAATACTCAGCACGAGGGCCTCCTTATCATGGTAAGGCTTCATCATGCTAACATGGTACAATTTCTGCCCCTTCCTCTGGCCTAGCAGTTCTACCATGTAGTTAATATCACTAACCTTCCTTACCATTTTGAAGGGTCCTTCACAAGCTGCCTGCAGCTTATTGTGTCTGACAGGAATGAGAACCATAACCTGCTGACCCACAGCATACTCTCGGGCTTGAGCATTCCTATCATACCAGACCTTTTTCTGCTGTTGGGCTCCTGCCAGGCTCTCCTGGGTCAAGCCCATGAGCTCCTTAAGACTAGTCCTGAGGTTTAGGACATATGCCACAACAGACTCCTTGTGGGATTCACACTCATCCTCCCACTTCTCATGAATCAGATCTAAAGGCCCCTTCACCCTATGCCCATACATCAACTCAAAGGGTGAAAAACCTGTGGATTCCAGGGTACCGCTCTGTATGCAAACAACCGATGGGACAAATATTTGTCTCACTCTCTGTTAAACTGGTTTTCAAATGCTTGTAACATGGTCTTTAGTGTAGCGTTTAACATCTCCAGGAGGCCATTAGTCTGAGGATGATAGGGGTGGTCTTTAGGTAATTCACCACACAGCACTTCCACAGACAAGCCAGCAAGTCTGACATGAAATTAAAACCTCTGTCAGTCCGTATTTCTCTCAGGAAACCTACCCTGCTGAAAATCTCTAACAAAGTATTTGCCACCTTCTCTGCCTTGATTGAGGACAGAGCTACTGCCTCATGGTATCTACTAGCATAATCTATTACCACCAGGATATACTTCTTTCCTGTGGAGCTTGGGGTACTCAGAGGCCCCACAATTTCCACATCTACCCTCTGAAATGCCTCCTCAGTCACAGGCAAAGGCATCAAAGGAGTCTTGACCTTGTCTCCTGCCTTGCCTACTTTTTGGCACTGCTCACAGGTCCTGCAGTACCCTGTTACATCCCTTGCAATCCCAGGCCAATAAAAGTTCTACATAATATGTCTCTTGGTATGCGTTATGCCCATATGACCCGCAAAAATAATGTCATGGGCTTTGGCTAGAATTGTCAGATGGTAGGCTATGGGCACTACCGACTGCTGTATTACATTATGCTCTAGAGGTCCACTCTCTATACAGTAACCCTTTGTTCCAGTATACAGACTCCCCTTTTCCTTGAGAATCAAGTGCCTCCTTAGTTACCTCCCTCAAGCCTCTTAGTGTAGGGTCTGAGAGCTCAGCATATCTCAACTCTATATTTGTAACTCTTCCCAGTTCCCCTTCCACAGGAAGTCTGGTATCCTCTGACAGTGGTGCCCACTGTCAGCCTGGGTACTACTACTCACCTCTGCCCTTGCAGTCACTCTGTTCAAGGGAACATCAGAACATCAGTACCTACCAGCAGCTGTAGCTCACCTTCAGGCTCAGTGCTACAAGGTAGCTTCCTCCCTGAAATTACCACCTCACCATCCCTGGCTTCAGGTGTGGGGTCTGTCTGGGTCTCCCCAGGCTATCAGACCAACAGGCTTGTCTCCAAGCTTGACTGTATGTAACTGCATGCACACAAGGTACTGCATTATCAGAATCATTCCCTATCAGGACATCTGCAGGGATATCCTCAAACACACCTACTAGCTTGTTTCCTTTTCCACCCTCCCAGTCAAGATGAACCCTGGCCAAAGGTATTTGGAATGGGATCCTCCTAAAGCTCTGACTGGAGTAGACTGCCCAAGCAAGTACTGCTCCTCTTTAACCACTGCAGGCGTCACAATGGTTATGTCAGAGGCTGTGTCTCTCTTAGTAGTGGCCTGTTTTCCATCCAATAAGATTGGATATAAACTCTGGTGATAGTTTGGTATCCCTGTTGTCTCCAGACCACTTACCACTGGCATACTTTTATTCCCACTTGCTAGCTCCCCCAACTTTTGTTCCCCACCTTAATTCCGTGGACATCTATATGATACATGGCTCCACTGATTACATTTAAAAACTTTAATCCTTGATCCAGGCCGTGTACCTGAACTAGTGGCTTCCCCTGTTACTGGTGGACTCTGTTGGGGTGGTTTAGGCTGTCCAGCATGAGATCCCTTATACCCATGTGCAGCACTGGGTATCCCCTTCCTACACAGTGATGTCCTGCTTGCTAAGTAGAGATCCCCTATTTTCCCTAGCTCATCTGCAGAGTTACACTCATGGTCTCCCAACCAAATTCTCATGTCCTCAGGCAAATTGCTAAGGGCTTATTCCCTCACCAAAAGATCTGCCAGCCCTTCAAAAGTGGTGACCTGACACCCACTCACCCACTTATGAAAATAAGTGGTTAACTCAGCAATAGAATCACACACACGTTCATTAGCCTTGTGTCTATGCTCACAAAACTTTTTTTTTCTGTAATCTTCACGTGTTAACTTAAAATATTCAAGAAAATATTTCTTTACTTTATCATTGATTAAACAATCAATATCAGACAATTTGGAAACAGCAGTTACAGATTTATCATGGAGTAAGGGGGCCAGGAACCATACCCAGAGCCCTTGGTCAACATTATACTGTTTACATACTCTGTCAATATATATGAATAAAACTAATAAAATTATCACTCTCTGTAAATTGTGTCAGAAATTTACTGACCTTTATTGCTTCTGGGGTTTGGTTATTCCCTTCCCCCATGACCCTGGGGAAGGGTCAGCATCTCCCTCTCATGTTGATGCTGCTTCTCCTTTTCATGACCCTGGGGAAGGGTCAGCATCTCCCTCTCATGTTGATGCTGCTTCTCCTTTTCATGACCCTGGGGAAGGGTCAGCATCTCCCTCTCATGTTGATGCTGCTTCTCCTTTTCATGACCCTGTGAAGGGTCAGCATCTCCCTCTCATGTTGATGCTGCTTCTCCTTTTCATGACCCTGGGGAAGGGTCAGCATCTCCCTCTCATGTTGATGCTGCTTCTCCTTTTCATGACCCTGGGGAAGGGTCAGCATCTCCCTCTCATGTTGATACTGCTTCTCCTTTTCATGACCCTGGGGAAGAGTCAGCATCTCCCTCTCATGTTGATGCTGCTTCTCCTTTTCATGACCCTGGGGAAGGGTCAGCATCTCCCTCTCATGTTGATGCTGCTTCTCCTTTTCATGACCTTGGGGAAGGGTCAGCATCTCTCATGTTGATGCTGCTTCTCCTTTTCATGACCCTGGGGAAGGGCCAGCACCTCCCTCTCATGTTGATGCTGCTTCTCCTTTTCTTCAGCCTCTAAATCCCACAGTCTCTCTGCAGATTCTAATTCCAAACATTTGGCCTCCAGTTCAAGTCTCTGTAACTCCAGACAGATGTTTAAGTCCTCTGAGGAAAAGGTGAACTGTCCTGTTTCTGAGGGCTTCAAATCCCCATCACCATTCTGGTTATCCTACTGGTTGCTGGTCTGAACTGTGACTAAGGCTGAAAGAAGTTCCTCTTTAGTCAGGTTGGAATGCACCAGTCCTTTGGCTTCACACACCTTGGCCAACTGGATCTTTGTCAGCTTGCCACAGTCCTCTGCTGACATCTTTGCTTGCTTTCCCTGACAAAGCTTAACTAACAAATAAATAAATAAAACTGTTGTGAAAATAAAACTCTGCATGTTTACCTTGTGGCTACTGAGAATACACACACCTTTAGTGACAACTGCTTAGAGGCTACAGAAATGCAATTAATATCAACATCACTGCTCACCAATATGTGATGTCCCATCTCTGGGCCATTAATCAAGGAGCCTGACTCCTCACCACTGACACTACAGAGGGACATTCACTTGGTACAAAAATAGATACACACAGTATTTCCAGATGCAGCTCTGTGCATCAAGCACAATTTCCCTAAAGAGCACACAGGGAATACACTCAGTCCAGGGTCTGGATTTCTTTCTCTCTCTTCAGTTCCCAATAAGATTCTCTACTGGCAGAGCTGTAGAGTTGAGTCCTCAACTGAGTGTCCAAGCCAAGTCCTCCACCACTCTCTCTGTGAAACCAATGGTTCATGTCTCTGCTCCAAACAGCTGATACACACATACACACACTCTCTGAGATTTGATTTGCACACACACACACACAAACACACACACACACACACACACACACACACACACACACACACACACACACACACACACACACACACACACACACACACACACACCTGGGAAAGGCTGGTACAGATTTACTAGCTATGCCCCCATCTGCCCAGACTATAAGATAGTTACACTGCCACCAGACACTCCAAACCAGCTGCTCTAAGGCTCTTAAAAGGGTACCAAATTATATTGAGTGAAATTAATAATAATGCAAATGATAGTGTTTGGCCAAAGCAGTAGTGCTTTTAGGAGTGGCCACAGAGTCACCAAACAGATATGAGCACTCTCAAAATTTTAAATATTCTCTAAAGGACCAGCCACAATAAAACGTTTAAATATAGTTAATAATAAGTAATAAAAAAACATGAAAATACTAAATATATTTACAATAAACACCAGAGTTTCAATCACATGAAATATTAAAATAACACAGATGAATAGATTCACACAACTACAGAAAATCAGTACTTAACTAATCTCACTATATTTTCATGACTAATCTAAAGAATTACTATTCCCATGTACAAGAGCAAGGCAATATGAAGTGGGTGGAAGATCCTTCTATGTCAGGTTACAAAAACAGACTGCTCTGAGACTTCAGTCTCACCTAGTATTAAAACATCATTTTTAGTGATGGATTACAGAATTACATCACGTTCATCTGGTCATCTGACTTCTGGTTCCTATCCTACCCCCCTTGGCTAGAAGCTGCCAAGATTTAGCACATATCTGTCAATAATATGAGCTTCTGGAAGTCATAAAATAATTTCAAGACAATACAGAAAGCTTCCTAGTACAGGCTTTTTGTCTCTGGCTGCATTGAGAACTGTAAGGTACGATAGTTATGGCCTAAGCCAGGTAATCTAATTGCAAACTATTTTCAAAGTTAGCTGGACTGAGAATAACCTCTTCTTTTCCCGTATCCTTTGTTATAGTATATGCATTTCAACAGTTACAATAATACATGTATATTTCTTTTTCTGTCTAGGAGGGCACACTGTTGGTACATTTTTAACACAAGCAGCTTTACAAATACATTTTCCAACATAAGCATCTGTACAAATCAGTTTGATATACAAATGACATAGAATTCTTTACAAAATTCCATCTAGCTGTGCTGGCATATGTTACATATACACTGCCCTACTTCTCCTGGCATAGCTAGCAATACCTTACATCATCATGGAGAAACTACCCAGCTGGGGATTAACCCTTAACTAGATGGGTTACTAACTGGCTCACAAACAGAACACATATAGTCAAAATTGTGGATGCCAACTCTACTAGCAGACCTGTTACCAGTGGTGTTCCACGGGGATCTGTGCTAGGCCCCCTACTGTTTCATATCTATTTTTCAGAAGTCCGGGTGAAAATAGATAGCCTATGGCTTATCATGTTTGCTGATGACTGCAAACTGAGTGTAATCATCAAATCCCCCAAACATGTCAACATACTACAAAATGGGCTTATACAGACAAATGATTGGTGTCAAAGCCACAGACTTAAACTAAATGCAAACAATGCATTATCATTCCCTTTGGCAAATGAGAAATCCCTGCTAATAACAACATTAATAATATCCCCCAAGTTCAAACCCAGTGGTGAGAGATTTAGAAATGCAAGTTGATAGCAGCCTTAATTTTGATCATCAGGTGTTGCTGCACACCTCATAAGCAAGGGTATAACATCCAAAGCTAATGAGGTTATAACTCCTCTGTACATGGCTCTCATCAGACCAATAATAGAGTACAGTGCTCCTTTCTTTAAGTACCTCACCAGACATCTGCAGCAACTGAAGAGACTTCAGAGGTTTCTCACCAAGAAAATTCAGGGCCTACAACACATGACCTACACAGACAGACTAAAGGTTCTATCACCCAATATGGGTAACCGATGTTCCATGCCAGAGGTCAAATCCTCACTGGTCAGATCCGACCACAAGCTAATCACCCTAGATATCCATATCTCACCCCCACCCCCCCCATTAAGGAAACCACTGTCAAAAATGACTCCAAGGCCAGCTTCAAGCTTCTTAAGACAAAAGTGGCAAACTTCACAACACCCATGTAGATGGAAAATAGAGGTACGACTGCTGAATCTTACACAAATGCACTGTATAAGCACATACACGAGTGCATGGATCATGCCATCCTCAGCAGAACCAAGATGCTATCCTCCAAAAAAAGGAAGCCAATCTGGTGGTCCCCCGCCATAAACAAACTCTACAACAGAAGGAAGAAGCTGTTGCAAAAAAGAGTAAAATCCCAAGATTGGAGGAACTCCCTGGTCAGCCTCAGCAAGAAGCTGAGATCCCTCATAAAATCCTCCAAAGCCAGTTATGAAAATAAAATCACCACTGCTTCCAAAGACAACCACAAAGCATTCTACAGCTATGTTAAGAATCTCAATGGCAACACTCAGGTCTGCTCTGAGCTACAGCACAATGGCACTAAATAAACAGAACCAACCGATATTGCCAACATCCTGGAAGACAGGTTCAGTGCTAACATTACCTCCCTCTCACCCTCCAAAGAGCCCATCTTAATACCGGAAGAATGCAAAGGCCTTGTAATCACAGACGAACAAGTAAAGACTGCACTCTCCAAAGCCAAGAACACAGCATCCATGGGACCAGACAACATCCCAGGCTGTGTACTGCATGAACTACAGAACAAACTGACACCCCACCTAAGTACCATGTTCAATCATAGCCTCACCTCAGGCTATGTGCCTACTGAATGGCACACAGCAATGGTTATCCCACTCCACAAAGGGGGTGCCACCACGGACCCCTGAAACTACCGCCCCATTAGCCTGACAAGCCTGTTCTGCAAGGCCATGGAATGTATCATCTTGAAGCTTATAAACAAAGACATAGGTAACAAATAAACTCAGTAAAAAATGAACACCACCAAAAAAATAAAACAAACGGAGAAATAACCACACTGGAAGCACAAAAGGAAGATAATAGTAAGCGCTTTTGTTTACTAAAATAAGTAAACTTCTTCAGACAATTTTACAAAAGAAATAAATGCCCTTAAATACAATAATTCATCATGACATCATTTCCTTAGCAAACCACCCAGCCTCAAATTTATCAATAAATTGAGGCTGGGTGGTTTGCTAAGGAACTGATGTCATGATGAATTATTGTATTTAAGGGCATTTATTTATTTTGTAAAATTGTCTGAAGAAGTTTACTTATTTTAGTAAACAAAAGCGCTTACTATTATCTTCCTTTTGTGCTTCCAGTGTGGTTATTTCTTCGTTTGTTTTATAAAGACATAGGTAACCTCCAAACCCTGGACCCCACTCAGTTTGGGTTTGTAAAAGGTAGATCATGTCTACTAAACCTGATTGACTTTTTTGAAGCAGTCACTAGAGTCGTAGACGAGGGCAAGGTAGTGCACACAGCCTATCTTGACCTCACCAAGGCTTTCAATACCATCTCCCTCTTTGGAATTATAGATAAACTCACTAAAATGGGTATAAATCCCTATGTCAGAAGATGGGTGGCCAACTAGCTCACTGACAGAACCCACACAGTAAAAGTAGCCGACTCCAAGTCTGACTTTAGACCAGTGACGAGTGGAATACCACAGGGTTTGGTCCTGGGTCCTCTCCTGTTCGGCATCTACTTCTCTGAAGTGCAGGCCAACACAGAAGGTCTTTGGCTAACAAAGTTCACAGATGACTGCAAACTGGGAGCCATAATAGAATCGCCTAATGATGTAGACATTCTACAAAAGGGCCTCACAGAGACAGATGCTCAGTGTCAAATTTATGGCCTCAAGCTCAATGCCAAGAAGTGCATTGTCAACCCTTTGGGAAAAATTCAGTACCCATGAATTACCACATAGGCGGTAGCTCACTAAACACTGAAAGTGTGATAAGAGACCTTGGGACACAGGTGGACAGTAGTCTCTCCTTTGATAACCACATCACCACAGTAGTCAGGAAATCCTTCTACGTGGTGCACACCATCACAAAAGGGTTCTCCTCTAGAAAAAAAGGGGGTCATTGCTCCTCTGTACTCATCCCTCATCAGACCCATTATAGTTTCCAATGCTCCGTTTGGTATGTATCTCACAAGACACCTACAACAATTGGAAAGGCCACAGAAATACCTCACTAAGAGGATTACCGGCCTCAAACAGATGCCATACGCAGACAGTCTCAAAAAACTCCAGCTCTACTCCATCGCATATCGCCTACTCAGAGGCAATCTCTGCCTAACATACAAAGCTATGTCAAACCCAGAGCTGTTGGACATGCTACACTTAAAGAAATCCTAATCTCTCCAAACCACACGCTCCAGGAACCTAAACCTTGTCACCACAATACACAGAACATGCTGGAGGGATAGATTCCTGTCCCAGAGACTTCCCATACTCTGGAACAAACTACCCAGTCATGTCAAGAAAAGCTCCACATAGGCCCTTTTTAAGAAAAACCTTAATGACTGGATGGGAAATAGAAAATTCACCCCGGGATCACTTCTGCGGCACTGATTGACAGGGGCACAGGAAAATAATTTTCTTGGGTGGCAAAAGCCAGGGAACCTTTTTGGCTAGGCTTATATAGGCCCCAGCGCCAATAGCCTAGTACCTACCTATGAACCTATGAACTTTACTTAGTATCATATAGACTGCTTGGAGGCAAGTTGTGCCTGGCTTACAGAGCAGTCTCAGACCCTGCCTTGATGAAGCTGCTGCAGATCCACAAATCCAATGGGACAAGATTCACTCACGCTAGGGATCTTAACCTAGCCTATGATATTAACAGGACATGCTGGAGAGACAGATATGTCTCCCAGAGGTTGCCACTCCTCCTAATTCATGAAAAATAGAGCTGCTCAATGACCATATTTAAGCATAACCTGGACAATTGGATGGGAAACTGTAAAGTTACACCAGGCATTTCACCTATGTCTCTCGTAGACAGGGGCAGCTGGTGCTGATATTAGATTCATGCATAAACATAGACTATATATCTTGGTCCAAAAGGGAACAAGCATATAACATCACTAGGCTTGTAGAGGCCTTAGGGCCAATAGCCTAGTAACCTCCTATGATCTCATGATCCAACATGTGAACCTGTGCTGCAAAAAAAATGTATGCAAACATCCATCTTGCTTATGTCTTAATTTTTCATCTTATATTCTACCCTCTGCTTGCTTCCCTTTGTTATCACTTTCCAATACTCTCATTTCTAATGTTTAATCTGATCGAAAATAGATAAAAACAACTCCCTCATGGCCATTTAAGTGTTGCAAGTCACTTTTCCTTCTTGCTCCTACAGTTTCCAGCAGATGCAAATAGTTCCATCGATGCCCATGTACAAATGACTTGTAACAATGTTTATGCTCATCATATAACAAGGAGCTTGGCTGCTACGTTTTGCACCTCCAACTATTCTGCACAACCAGTATTACACCTTACTTATACTAAGCTTTTCCTTCACCCATCACACAAATAAGTGCTATTGTGTGTCAGTTGGCATAGACAAAAACGTGGGACAGACAATTTTGAAGCATTTATTTTTACAAACTATTACACTGCCAACTACAACTTTGAAAAATGACTTTAAAGCCCACAGGTGGTGTCCTGAGGAATCCAAAATATTCCTCTACCTTGTCTGCCAACACTGCACGTCAGGACCATTCATGAGCAGTACTAAGGGCCACAATATAAGGCAGAGGCCTGGAGCAGCTTGGCACAAGGTGTTAACACATGTTACAGGCATACCTTGTAATGGACAGCAATGCTGCCACCATTACAGTGACCTACAATGTAGACATCCTGATCTGTTGGTGAGCTGAGAGTTTGAAGCGAGGGAGGCCTCACCACCTATGTACTCTAAGTATGCCACAGCTTAAATATCCACATGTAAACTGGTGCTATCATGTAATGTTTAAGCAACTCCCGTTTCCTTCCTCATGACCACTGAACAAGTTGAAGAAATGTCTAGGTGTGTAGAAAGCATGGTTGCATCAGGGAGCATCAGGATGAGTGTACCTGTTACAGCTACTGCTGCTTGACATGTTAACAAGCAAGTCAGTTGTCATACCAGTACTCAGGATAGGTAAGTGCTTTTTGCACTGTTGTCACCTTATCAAATGTGCAGAGTACTAGTAAATTGTTACATATGTATTAGCTGCCAACAGAGTCATAGATTGTACCAAAATTGTAACCACCCAAACAAGTTATATTGTAAACTGTCGAGTTGTTATAGCTGTATCCAACAAAGTTATCTTAGTTAAAATGCTACACTAATAATTTACTACAAATGTAGCAGGTACATTTGGAAATATAATTGCACATATAGGAATTGTTCAGCTCTCCCAGTAGCACCAACAGTGGTCACTGCCACCAGCTCTGATCAGAAAAGTGCTACACTATCACCTACAACAAGCAGCAAGCAACAGAGACAGTGGATATGACATATATGTCACCTGGTGGCAGCTGGAGAAAATCACTGGGGACATTGATCGGTGACTGGATGCCTGACATGGCCAGCTTCAGGCCTTCCTCCAGTGAATCATTGAGCTGTATCCCTACCCTGCACTGGCATGAACATCAGAACTGTGGCCCACTGGTGAGGGAAGCCACAGTTGGTGGCATGGAATACAGCAATGCATTCCTTCCTACTCCCTATCCCAGTGTTCTATTCCTTTCTGGGTCTCTGCCTACCCCTGTTTGTTGTCCAAGCCTCCCCATCACCATTGTCTTTTCTTTTTGAGTCTGATGCCTTTTTGTCCATTGTCTTCCCATCCCTGATTGTGTCAGCACCTCCCCAGTTAGTCTTGTCTGCCTACTATATTTGTTTGTGAGGTCCTGCCATCTTCTTACCTTCCTCTCACTTCCCTTACTCTCTTCCCCACTGTATCTTACCTTTATATACAAACACGCACACACACACACACGCACACACACACACGCACACACACACGCACACACACACACACACACACACACACACACACACACACACACACACACACACACACACACACACACACACACACACACACACACACACATATATATATATATATATATATACACACACACACACACACACACATATATATATATATATATTTATACAAAATGATTTAGTTATTTATTTTGAAAAAATAAGAAAGTGCTCGTACGTTACTTCACAATAATCTACACACTTAGTCCATGATAAATCCGTAAAACTTAATTTATTGAAACAAAGAGCTTAGCACTTTCATCCCTTCCTCTATGCTCTGGGACATCATCAGAACTGAATGAGAGGAGAAAAAGTCACCATTAAATATACAGAACACTCCCTAATCTACCAATTAATATAATTACAGACATTAAATTGTAATTAAACAATTAAAAAGTGTGTGTTGAACTAAAACCTTAAGAAATTCATAATTTCAAAGCTTTGTTTTTCAGTACTGGTAAGAGAGAAACATAATCGTTAAGACCTGGAGCCATGGTAGCATTAAGTCTAAATATCCAGTATAACACTCAAATCCAATTTTAATTCCCAGCACCCACCCCTGGGACTGGTGGTTACAACTTCCATGATACCAAACTTGAAATTAGTGAAACCTTGACATGAAAGTGTGTGTTTATACAGGGCGTTATTGCTGTTGCATCTGGAAATAGCATACAAATGTTCATAAATTCTAAGTTTGAATAGTCTTTCTGTTTTACCCACGTAGTAACAATTACAGAATTGACAAATACTTATATATACAAGACCTTTAGTATTACAATTCCCTTTCCTTAGTTTTACTGGTCTAGTTCTACCTCCCACTTGTATGTGGTCACTGTCTAGAATAAATGCACACTGTTTACATGCTCCACATCTGAATGTTCCCTTTGTCTCAATGGGCCTTTGTGGGATGTTGCGCTCAATATAAAATTTAATGTTTTTTCCTGTTTTGTACACAAATTGGGGACTCTGTCCCAGTAAGTTGAATATATCCATATTTCCCATAAAGATGTTCCAATTTTTCTTAATAATATTCTTTAGAATCTTTTCTCCATCACCATAAGGAATGATCATACTTAAATTGAATCTAGTACCATGGGGGATATATTACTAGAACTAGTGTTTACACCACTGGCCAAAAGGGGTTTGTATTTAACACCCCAAATATCCACTACACTATGGGTAATGTCCTGAAGTAGTTTTTCTGGATATCCTCTGTTCTTAAACATAATGGTGATAAAATCAACTTATTTCAAGAATGTCTCCAAATTGGAATACATTCTTGCTGCTCTGATCAATTAACCTTTAAAAATGTTCTTCTTGTGATGAAATGGGTGACAACTACAAAAATCTAAATAATTATTAGAGAAAGTATTTTTTGTAAAGATGGTTGATGTAAAACTTCCCCTTTCTTTGTTCTTCGAAATAAGAACATCCAAATAATTGATTTTTTTCACTGAATGTTGTGAAGTAAACTTAAGAAAAGGGGAGATGCTATTAATGTAATTGACAAATTCGTCTGCCCTTGTCTGATCGTGCTTCCATGCGATAAAAATATCATCCAAGTAACGAAAATATGAAAACTAATCTTCCTTAAAGACACTGGTGAAAATATGTTTCTCTTCCCAAGCATACAGGACAAGATTGGCATATATAGGGGCACATGTGGCCCCCATTGCCACACCCTGTACCTGCTTGTAGTGTTCACCCTCAAACAAGAAGAAATTGTTTGTGAGAATTATTTCCATGGTGGTCATAATGAAATTTATCAGGTTATTGTTTAAAGTTGTTAGATCCCTAATAGTCTCAAAAAATAAATCTAAACCTTCTTTGAGTGGAATTGATGTGAACAGGTCAACTACATCCATGGTACTGAGTACTACACTATCAGTGTACCAGTCATTCTTGAACTTTGACAAAAAATCCCAAGAATCTGTAAGAAGGTAATTCACTTCCTTGACTGAATTTTTTAATATTCTGTCAATTAATGTACTAAGTGGATAGGTACTACAGTATCTTGCAGTAATAATGACCCTGAAAGGTGGTTGTTCAATTGACTTATGTACCTTTGGAATCCCAAAGGCCATAGGGGTTGTAGGGTGTTTGGATCTCAAAAAATCAAACAAATCTTCAGAAATAACACTCTGAAACAATGAGTCCTCTAAAAAAAGCTGAATCTTCCTATGAGCTATAATGGCCTCATTATGAGAGGCTACTTGATATTTATCAGTATCAGAAAAAATTCCAGTCAGTTGGTTAACATAATAAACAGTGTTAAATAAAACTACTCCCCCTCCCTTGTTAGGCTTCATAATTCTGATTGAATTATCCTGTCTAAGTCTGACCATCAATTGTTGTTCTTCCTTATTAAAATTAAAATGTTTATTCTTTTTGTTAATTGCACTCAATTCACCATAGATATCACATTCGCAAGCTTTTTCAAAAGCTTGCACATTAGGGTGCAGAGGGTGATTAAAAATACTCTTTTTCATCAAACTTTGCTTCTGCGAAATGACTTCCTGTCCTTTATAAAAAAACCTTAAAATTTAACCTCCTTGAATATAACCAAAGCTCCGTAATAGCATCAACCGTGTCCAACTTAAAACTAGGAACAAATTTAAAACCTTCGTTAAAAATGGAAAAGAAAGTGTGGTCGATTTCATAATCTGTGTAGTTAAAAAATATTGTAACCTCCAAATGACACACAATTACCTTCATCATGGATGTCACTGTGACTATCAGTGCTCACTATCACCTGTGGATGTAATTGTGTCCACCCCTGTTCCTCCCCCTGTTTTGCCTCGGGGGTTTTTGAAAACCTAAAAACTTGTCTGTTCCTATTTTCATTTTGTTCAGATCTTCTTAAAGGGGGATAATCGATGTCATAATCGTCATTAGGGGGGTCTGAACTAAAATCTTGATCACTGTCAATATCATTTTTAACACATTCCCCCACCAAGGCGTTAATCATTCCCCTTCCCCTTGTGTCCTTGGAAGAATCAACATTATTTCCTTCATTAGTGTTGGACAAAAAAAACTTGGGTAAAAAGTATACTTAATTTCTTGAATAATCTCAGTCATCTCTTAACAATTTCTTACTTTTCCTTTCTAAATTTGTAGTCACATTTTTTTCAACCTTATCTAAAATATTTTCATAATTAGCAGTGTTAACATCAAGCAATAAATCATTAACTAAAACCTCATTCAATTTATCAAGTTCATCCAACAAACTTTTGAAAAGTTTTTTGTTGGTTATGACAATAGATTCCATGAATTCAAAACCAAACCTGTCAAACAAATCAAAAAGTTCATCAGTATTACAGTCTGAAGCAGTCAAACCATTAGGAAATTTAAAAATTCTAAATCGTTTAGGTACCTGTTTCATCTTTAAACTCTCCTCCAGAAACAAATTGTCACATTGTAAATTACGTACCTTAAATAAAAGGTTTTCAAAATCTTTTAACGAAGCATTAAAAGTCCTGTATTCACAGCCCACCAGCCGTTGTGTTTGATTGTTCAGAAAAAGTATATCTCTGTTAATCCAAACATGATATTGCATAGGTTTGCTACTAGCAGCCACTGAAACACTTTGTGTACTGTTACTAATCTTCTGAACTGCAGCTTGATTGACTTGAACATGCTCGTTGTGAGCATTTTGGTTACTCAACCTAGGATTAGATGAAGCCACTTCCTTCCTCCTTACATCTGGGGGGGATACAGAGTTCTTGGAACTATAAATTAAGCCCACTTTTTTGCTGAGTTCCAAAACTTTCATACATATCAAAAGTTTGTTGGATGAACTTGATAAATTGAATGAGGTTTTAGTTAATGCAAATATAGGAAATAATGTTGATTCTTCTAAGGACACAAGGGGAAGGGGGATAATTAATGACTTGGTGGGGGAATGTGTTCAAAATGATATTGACAGTGATCAAGATTTTAGTTCAGACCCCCCTAATGACGATTATGACACCAGTTATCCCCCTTTAAGAAGATCTGAACAAATTGAAAATAGGAACAGACAAAAGGCTTTTTTTAGGTTTTCAACCCCCCCCCCGAGGCAAAACAGGGGGAGAAACAGGGGTGGACACAATTACACCCACAGGTGATAATGAGCACTGATAGTCACAGTGACATCCATGTTGAAGGTAATTGTGTGTCATTTGGAGGTTACAATATTTTTAACTACACAGATTATGAGCAAAGTTTGAGGAAAAAGAGTATTTTTAATCACCCTCTGCACCCTATTGTGCAAGCTTTTGAAAAAGCTTGTGAATGTGGTATGCATGATGAACTGAGTGCAATTAACAAAAAGAATAAACATTTTAATTTTAATTTTAATAAGGAAGAACAATTGATGGTCAGACTTAGACAGGATAATTCAATCAGAATTATGAAGCCTAACAAGGGAGGGGGAGTAGTTTTATTTAACACTGTTGATTATGTTAACCAACTGACTGGAATATTTTCTGATACTGATAAATACCAAGTAGCCTCTCGTAATGAGGCCATTATAGCTCATAGGAAGATTCAGCTTTTTTTAGAAGACTCATTGTTCCAGAGTGTTATTTCTGAAGATTTGTTTGATTTTAATGAGATTCAAACACCCTACAACCCCTATGGCCTTTGGGATTCCAAAGGTACATAAGTCAATTGAACAACCACCTTTCAGGGTCATTATTTCTGCAAGATACAGTAGTACCTATCCACTTAGTACATTCATTGACAGAATATTAAAAAATTCAGTCAAGGAAGTGAATTACCTTCTTACAGATTCTTGGGATTTTTTGTCAAAGTTCAAGAACGACTAGTACGCTGATAGTGTAGTACTCAGTACCGTGGATGTGGTTGACCTGTTCACGTCAATTCCACATAGAGAAGGTTTAGATTTTTTTTTTGAGGCTATTAGTGATCTAACAACTTTAAACAATACCCTGATAAATTTCATTATGACCACCATGAAAATAATTCTCACAAACAATTTCTTCTTGTTTGAGGGTGAACACTACAAGCAGGTACAGGGTGTGGCAATGGGGGCCACATGTGCCCTTATATATGCCAATCTTGTCCTGTATGCTTGGGAAAAGAAACATATTTTCACCAGTGTCTTTAAGGAAGATTGGTTTTCATATTTTCGTTACTTGGATGATATTTTTATCGCATGGAAGCACGATCAGACAAGGGCAGAGGAATTTGTCAATTACATTAATAGCATCTCCCCTTTTCTTAAGTTTACTTCACAACATTCAGTGAAAAAATCAATTATTTGGATGTTCTTATTTTGAAGAACAAAGAAAGGGGAAGTTTTACATCAACCATCTTTACAAAAAATACTTTTTCTAATAATTATTTAGATTTTTGTAGTTGTCACCCATTTCATCACAAGAAAAACATTTTTAAAGGTTAATTGATCAGAGCAGCAAGAATTTGCTCCAATTTGGAGACATTCTTGAAAGAAGTTGATTTTATCACCATTATGTTTAAGAACAGAGGATATCCAGGAAAACTACTTCAGGACATTACTCATAGTGTAGTGGATATTTGGGGTGTTAAATACAACCCCCTTTTGGCCAGTGGTGTAAACACTAGTTCTAGTAATATATCCCCCATGGTACTAGATTCAATTTAAGTATGATCATTCCTTATGGTGATGGAGAAAAGATTCTAAAGAATATTATTAAGAAAAATTGGAACATCTTTATGGGAAATATGGATATATTCAACTTACTGGGACAGAGTCCCCAATTTGTGTACAAAACAGGAAAAAACATTAAATTTTATATTGAGCGCAACATCCCACAAAGGCCCATTGAGACAAAGGGAACATTCAGATGTGGAGCATGTAAACAGTGTGCATTTATTCTAGACAGTGACCACATACAAGTGGGAGGTAGGACTAGGCCAGTAAAACTAAGGAAAGGGAATTGTAATACTAAAGGTCTTGTATGTATAAGTATTTGTCAATTCTGTAATTGTTACTACGTGGGTAAAACAGAAAGACTATTCAAACTTAGAATTTATGAACATTTGTATGCTATTTCCAGATGCAACAGCAATAACACCCTGTATAAACACACACTTTCATGTCAAGGTTTCACTAATTTCAAGTTTGGTATCTTGGAAGTTGTACCTACCAGTCCCAGGGGTGGGTGCTGGGAATTAAAATTGGATTTGAGTGTTATACTGGATATTTAGACTTAATGCTACCATGGCTCCAGGTCTTAACGATTATGGTTCTCTCTTACCAGTATTGAAAAACAAAGCTTTGAAATTATGTATTTCTTAAGGTTTTAGTTCAACACACACTTTTTAATTGTTTAATTACAATTTCATCATCATCATTTTCTTTCGGCTGTTCCCTTTAGGGGTCACCACAGCGGATCATCTGTTTCCATTTCTTCCTGTCCTCTGCATCTTGCTCTTTCACACCAACTGCCTGCATGTCCTCTCGCACCACATCCATAAACCTTATCTTAGGCCTTCCTCTTTTCCTCTTACCTGGCAGCTCCATCCTTAGCATCCTTTTCCCAATATACCCAGCATCCCTCCTCAGCACATGTCCAAACCAACGCAATCTCGTCTCTCTTGCTTTGTCTCCAAACTGTCCAACCTGAGTTGACCCTCTAATATACTGATTCCTAATCCTGTCCATCCTAGTCACACCCAGTGCAAATCTTAACATCTTTAACTCTGCCACATCCAGCTCTGACTCCTGCCTTTTTGTCAATGCCACCATCTCCAACCCATATAACATAGCTGGTCTCACTACCCTCTTGTAGACCTTCCCTTTCACTCTTACTGGTACCCGTCTGTCACAAATCACTCCTGACACTCTTCTCCACCCATTCCACCCTGTCTGTACTCTCTTCTTCACCTCTCTTCCACACTCACCATTACTCTGAACTGTTGATCCCAAGTACTTAAACTCATCCACCTTTACCAACTCTACTCCCTGCATCCTCACCATTCCTCTACCCTCCCTCTCATTTACACACATATATTCTGTTTTAGCCCTGCTGACCTTCATTCATCTCCTCTCTAAAGCATATCTCCACCTCTCCAGGGTCTCCTCAACCTGGTCCCTACTCTCACTACAGATCACAATGTCATCTGCAAACATCATAGTCAACGGGGCCTCCTGTCTGATCTCATCTGTCAACCTGTTCATCACCACTACAAATAAAAAAGGGCTCAGAACTGATCCTTGACGTACTCCCACCTCCACCTTAAACGTATCTGTCACTCCCACCACAGTCCTCACCAATGTCACACTACCCTCATACATATCCTGTACCACTCTTACATACTTCTCTGCCACCCACGACTTCATCATACAATACCACAACTCCTCTCTAGGCACCCTGTCATATGCTTTCTCTAAGTCCACAAAGGCACAATGCAACTCCTTCTGACCTTCTCTGTATTTCTCCAACAACACTCCCAGAGCAAAAATTGCATCTGTAGTGCTCTTTCCTGGCATGAAACCATACTCATGATCACTAATAATCACCCCCTTCTTAACCTAGCTTCCACTACCGTTTCCCATAACTTCAAGCTGTGACTGATCAGTTTTATCCCTCTGCAGTTACTGCAGCTCTGCATATCACCCTTATTCTTAAAGATAGGTACCAATACATTTTTTCTCCACTCCTCAGGCATCATCTGACTTTCCAAAATTTCATTAAACAATCTAGTTAAAAATTCCACTGCCATTTCTCCTAAGCACCTCCATGCTTCCACTGGTATGTCATCTGGGCCAACCGCCTTTCCATTCTTCATCCTCTTCATAGCTGTCCTTACTTCCCCCTTGCTAATCTGCTTCACTTCCTGATTCACTATCCCCACATCATCCAACCTTCTCTCTCTCTCATTCTCTTCATTCATCAGCCCCTCAAAGTACGCCTTTCCATCTACTCAACACACTCTCCTCGCTTGTGAGTACGTTTCCTTCACTATTATTTATCATCTTTACCTGCTGTACATCTTTCCCAGCTCTGTCCCTCTGTCTAGCCAATCGGTACAGGTCCTTTCCTCCCTCTTTAGTGTCCAATCTCTCATACAACTCTCCATATGCCTTATCCTTAGCCTTCGCCACCTCTCTCTTTGCCATGCGCCTCATCTCCTTATACTCCTGTCTACTTTCTTCATCTCTTTGACAATCCCACTTCTTCTTCACCAGCCTCTTCCTCTGCATACTCTCCTGTATTTCCTCATTCCACCACCAGGTCTCCTTGTCCTCTTTTCTCTGTCTAGATGTCACACCAAGCACCTTCCTAGCAGTCTCCCTTACTAGCTCTGCTGTAGTTACCCAGCTATTCGGTAACTCTTCACTGCGTCCCAGTGCCTGTCTTAACTCTTCCCTGAACTCCACCTCACAATCACTCTTTTTTAACTTCCACCATTTAATCCTTGGCACTGCTTTCACACTCCTCCTCCTCTTCTTGATCACCAATGTCATCCTACAAACCACCATCCTATGCTGCCTAAGTACACTTTCCCCTGCCACCACTTTACAGTCTCCAATCTCCTTCAGACTGGCCCTCCTACATAGGATATAATCCACCTGTGTGCATCTTCCTCCACTCTTGTATGTTACCCTATGCTCCTCCCTCTTCTTAAAACACGTATTCAGCACAGCCATGTCCATCCTTTTCGCAAAATCCGCAATCATCTGACCTTCTTGTTTAATTACAATGTAATGTCTGTAATTATATTAATTGATAGATTAGGGAGTGTTTTGTATATTTAATGGTGACTTTTTCTCCTCTCATTCAGTTCTGATAATGTCCCACAGCTTAGATGAAGGGATGAAAGCGCTAAGCTCTTTGTTTCAATAAATTATGTTTTACGGATTTATCACGGACTAAGTGTGTATCTTATTGTGAAGTAACGTACGAGCACTTTCTTATTTTTTCTGAGTACAGTGTTTAAGTGCTTGGTCTGAACATTTTTTTGTGTTTGAGTTACTTATTTTGTATTTGTTGACTGGAGAAGTCTCGCTGGGCACAAGGGCCTAGAGAGAAAAGCTCTAGTACATGTAGTATAATCAAAATTGTTTAAGTTATACAATATTGACAATGTTAGGCAAAATACAATTAAAATTAATTTTACAAAGTCAAAATGGATAAGATAGTAACTATGCATACAGTAGTAAGGCTTCTTATACTAATTATACTCTATACAAATATAGTTAAATAAATAACTATGCAGTAAGACAGGTGTCACAATACAGAGCACCAAGTTATTTACAAAGGGTAGAAAGCAAAAGGTTGATTTAATTATGAGATATGAATGAAGTGAGTGGTAAAAGAGTTAAGAGAGGCATAGGCAGAAGATGGGGTGGGTGAAGACAGAGAGCTAGTTGGTAACACACTAGAAGAGATCAGAGGTATAGTAGAATGGGAAGAAGAAAGCAGAGATGTTATGCTTATCCTGGAGATGTTCAGCTACAAAGCCAGGATGTTGAGAGGTGCTCTCTTTCATGTGTTTTGAATGCCTGCTAGTTCTCAAGAAGCCTGAGAGCATGTGGGAGGGAAGAGGGTAGCTATAGAGTATAAGGAGGTTCCCAATGCATTTTGGGCATTAGTGATGGAGAGGAGGAGTTTGTCTTTAGAGCGAAGACCTTTGGTAGGGTGGTAGTGTTGAAGCATGCCTTTTAGTGCTGGATACTTATCATGATAGTATATTACAGTATGAGCTAGTAGTAACTGACTGTAGTGGGGGTGATGTGGGAGTTCAGACCAATTGAATTGTTTTATTGTAGCACTGTTCCAGCTTTGTTTGGGTAGAACTTTGTAGGTTAGTAAAGAATAGGGAGGCATGCAGTAGGGTAGGTAGGAGGTAGGCTTTAGCTATGGTTTCTCTGGTTCTGTCTGTTAGGCAGGGTTTTTTTTTAAATAAGAGACCAAGCTTCTGGTGTTTTTTTAATAACAGTTTGGAAGTGTACGTCAAATTGCAAGCTGTTATTAATGATAACTCCAAAGAGTTTTGTGTTAGGGACCTCTTCAGTCAGGGAGTTATTTAATGAAATGATTTTGACAAGAGCTTTGTTTTGGGAGAATGTTTTAATAGTGAAAAGTAG
Source organism: Protopterus annectens (assembly GCF_019279795.1). Taxonomy (NCBI): domain Eukaryota; kingdom Metazoa; phylum Chordata; order Ceratodontiformes; family Protopteridae; genus Protopterus; species Protopterus annectens. The sequence continues at coordinate 1,291,022,048 of NC_056747.1, forward strand.
TAGTTTCTTTTTTGGGGGGGTGGGGGGGTTAAGTAAGAAGTGTAAGTTGTCTAGCCAGGATTGTATGGATGTAAAGGACTCTTCGGCAATTTCTTGAAGTTTTTGTAGGTTAGAGGCTGTGCAAATGAGTGTAGAGTCATCTGCATATTATGCAAGAGTGCTGTACTTGGAAACAGTGTGTAGATCATTTATAAAAATGTCGAACAGGAGGGGTCCAAGTATGGAACCTTGTGTCACCCCTACAGTAGTGGGTGGAAATGATGAGTATTCTTACTGCCATTTGACTGCTTGGAATCTATCTGTTAGGTAGCTGTTAGGGAGAGGGCGAGACCCAAGGGGGGAGTTTTAGTGATAGTTTATGGTGAGAGATAGTGTTGAGTGCTTTGGACAGGTCTAGGTATAAGGATGATACTAGGTTTCCAGTATTTTTGTTTTTATTAATGGTATCAGCAAAGTAAAGTATGGCAGTACTTATGCTATGGATGGGATGAAAACCATGTTATGTTGGTGAAAGAACATTATTTATGGTAAGGTATTGAAGTAATTGGGAATGGACACACAATAGTGACAGAATGGAAATTGGTCTGAAGTTGGAGTAATCAGCAGAGGGTCCACCTTTATGAAGAAGTATGTATGCATTCTTCTAAATGTCTGGGACACGAGATTTTTGACAGAATCTGTTTATTACTATAAATATTGGATACATTCTAGAGCGTATTTGTTTATTAGTATAGATATTAGTATGACAGAGCTTCAACTGCAATTTTTAGGAATTCAGGAGGATGGGTGTCATTAGCAGAGCTTGTAGTTTTTAGTTTTAGGAGATATTTTCTTATGCTGGAAGTAGGGACAGGTTTGAGTGAGAAGTGGGCTTCCATGGGGTTTTGTGGGTGGAGGTGGATTAGTTTGATGGTGAGATGTCTTTCATAAGTGAGGCTATAGCTTGAGGGATGTATTTGTCAAGGTTATTAGCAACTGTTGAAAAACTGCCTTCTGGGGAGGGAGTGGATTATTGAATTTGGCCTGGCTTTAGTAGATTTTGGTCCGATGGCCAGAATTTTTTAGGATTATTTTGGTATGCCTGCTGTAAGTTAAAGTAGTTGAGATTTTTGCGTGCCTTATTCTCTGGCTTTATTTCTTATCTGTCTGTAGTGTAGAAGGTTTTCCTTGGATTTGTTGGTGTGCCATGCTTTTCAAACCTTGTCTCTAAGCACTATTAGTTTCCTACTGTTTTTAAACAGCCATGTTGCTGGATTAAGTTTAACTCTTTTACTTCTAAAGGGAGCATGTTTGCTCAGTATATTGGTAAAGATTTAGTTAAATTCAAGGGTGGCTTCATTTAAAGGAATTTTTTTTAACATATTCCAATTGCATTGCTTGAGAGTAGAGATGAAATTGTCTACAATTAAAATTGGATAAGTTACACATATTCTCATATGCATGATTTTTTTCACTGGATTGCATATAAGCCTGTTAGTGAAACTGGGCAGGTGGTCACTTAGTTTGTCAGATAGTGTTGCATTATTAAAGTTATTTCAGGGTTTAGTTGAATGAATCCAGTCTAGAGTAGAGATCTTAGACTAGGGCTTGATATATTTTGGTGTATTTATGGCTGTGAGAAACCATACAGGTTAATACTGGTAGTGGGGATATCAGACCCAGTTTGTGCCCAGTCTATGCTAAGGTCCCCAAGGATGATGGTTTCTTGGGGTATATTGGTAGATGCCCAGGACAGTATGTCCTGTGCTGGTATTATTGTGAGGGGGTCCCTATTATTTCATCAAACAGCCACATTGTTGAACCATTCTGACAGAGATCGTACTACGGTAGGGATCAGGAAATTTGCACTTTCCTCACTGTAATGCGATCTTGGAGTTGGTATATATAATTAGCAGGAGTTGTGGGGGTCCAATGAAATGGCATTCGACAATATGGCCATTTGATAAAATAATATACACCCACTGCCAGGAGGTATATATATATATATATATATATATATATATATATATATATATATATATATATAAGGTGATGATACATGTGGTCTTACAAGAGTTTAGCTTGAGCAAGGCAGTAAGAATCTTTGCATTACCAATTGAGGGATGCTTCTTCTGATAAAGATATGTGTTCAAGTGTTTTGAGTATATAAGTACTATCCCATCTGCTCTTTTTGGATAAGCAGGGTGATCGAAGAATATTATATCCTGGTGGGAGGAGTTCAGTGTCTTTGACTTTGGGTTTTGGCCATGTTTTGTGATGGCAAGGATGCCATGGTTTTAATGAAATATGAAAGCATGCAGTTCAGTTACTTTGTTACAAATGCTTCTAAGGTTAATGTTTATAAATTTTAGACTTCTTTTACCTGAAGTTCAGGAGTGAAGTGTTACATTATTAATGATTGTCTGGGCCATAATGGGAGAGGATCTTGTGGTCGGACAAGGTATTGGGTGAATGCCACCACATTGATAGCTGCAGACTGGGTAGGGGTAGCTGCAATATACAGTACCACTTGGTTTTAAATTTAAAACAAACAAAATCCACAAAGTCAGATAGCTAAATACAACACATTTTAATGCTTTTAAGCACTTTTGTTCTGCACAAAATAAATTCAGAACTTCATCTGACATAAAAAGTTCTTGCCTATGCAAGAACAATTTAAATACTCTAACCTAATCTCAAATCAACACACTAACCAATCAAATCAGATTTTCAAACATGTCCCCACTCCCTGATTGGTAAACACCTTAACTTATTTCCTGTTATCACAAAACACATGTATATACAAAAGTTTTGAACATGATAAATATGATGAACAAAAATAAAATAAAATAAAATATCATAAAAAACATTATCCTATGAATGTCGTTTCACAGCATTCCAGCATGTTGTCAAGATCCCCACCAAAATCTGAAATGACTATGCTATCCAGCACAAAAAAAATTAACTTCTTGAAGTCTTTACAAGATAAGTTATGCATAGCGAGTGAATTATTAAGATTTTTGTTACAAATGTCTTGCTAGTGTTCACACATTCTTCCATTTAACTAACTGCAGGTCTTCCCTGCATAAAATGCTCCGCAGGTTTGACATATGGCAATGTAAACTACATATATCGACTTACGATTGTATTTAGCTTCTGTCCAAATTTAAAACTGACAAAAGAATACTGCAAGTGTTTGACACAAAACAGAATTGATTACATTTCCCACGGCCATAAGTGTCAAAAACTGAGCTGGTTGCTCGTGATTTGGAAACATTTCTTTCTAATAACAATTTGACTCTGTTAACTTTTTTGTATGTAAACAATGGTTTTGTCCCATTGCAATTTGCCAGGTCTCCATTTCCAATAATAATTTTCCAGTTTTCTAAAATAATGTTTTTTATGACAACAATGTCATTGGTTGTGGGAACAGGAAAAGCTAACCTATAAGAAACCTGATTGGTCCTTAAAGTATTTCATTTATGATGTTGGACCAATAATTGATCATGTTCACTTTTCCACAAGATCGGACGAGCCTTTCCTGTTCTAAGCAATGACACTTCACTGTCTATTTTGTTCAGCCAATCATAACTGTAGCCTCTTACGACAAAAAATTCCAAAATCATCCTTTTTTCTTCTTCTTTATATACTTCAATACTGGTCAATCTACTCAAAATAAATTGTGACCCTTCACAGCTCCTTTTTTGACCTACACAGGATGCAAACTCTCTTTTTTTGTGGAAATATTGATTAACAAAAGTTTGTTTCCTGAAAATCTTACTGGCAAAACGGTTGTTTGAGCTGTCATACCTAACAGAAATGTCTAAAAAATTAACTTTTTGCCAAATTCTCCCTTGGTGAATCTGAGGAACTCTGTACTTGAACTGAGGGAGTAAAAAAAAACAAGGAATTCTTCTTGTGATCCCTTCACAAATAGAAGAGATTGTTTATGTAACATTTATAGAATGCAAGCTTACTATACAGTAGATTTTTTTTGATTACATAACTGGCCATTACCAGATTTGCAAATGCAGGGTAACTCTGGCCCCCATGGCAACACCAGAAAGTTGTTTATAATATTTGACAAGGAAGCAAAAATAATTATTGTCCAACACCAAATGAAGTAAACCACATACACTGTTAATCAAGCTTGGGTTAAAGCCACTGTGGTTTATGAGATAGTCCTTAACCATTTATATTCCAACTTCCTACATGATACAAGTATATAATGATACCACATCAAGGGTTGCAAACACTGTGTTGCCATGAAAATCAGGGAATTCCTTTAAAAGTTCCAAAAGGTGCCAAGTGGCACATAAATAAAACTCTTGACTTCTGACCCAGAGGATTTAGTAAAAAATACCAATAAACAGAAATAGATTCTGTTTTAGAAGCACTAGCCAGAATAATAGTTCTAAATTGAGGGTTGTTCTTATCTTTATGCAATTTCGGAATGCCGAAAAACTTTGCTATTTTGGGATGCTTGACATGTAAAAAGAATAAATGGTGTACTCTATGTCACCACAATGAAACAGCTCAAACAATTCATCATCAATTTCAGTAAACTTTTTAAAAATATATTCATTCTTGACTACAATATAGTTATTGTTGTCAGCCAACAAGTTCAACAAAGCAATGTTGTAGCTTTCAGTGGCCATAACTAGGTTCATGCCCCATTATCTGCACACATGATTCTGATATTGTTATCAGATGAAAGTTCTCTTAAGCGCCTTTTCTTTCCTGCTGTGACAAATTATATTTCAGATGTTGAACACCAACCTATTTACGGAAGTCCTCTTCACAGAACTCCCCAGAACTTCTTAAAGTACTATGCAATGCTGGATTAAAAGTACTTAAAGTGTAGCTATCATTCAAGTCTTTTGGATTAAGCACTTGGGCTTCAGACCAGTTGTTTTACATTAGGAAGGTTTGTGGCAAGCACTGTGGTGGCAGGACAGGTAGCTTTCATCCTTCTAAGTTGGGAACTGCTGATTGAGAGCCCAGTGTCCAAGTGTATTAGTTCTGGTTTAGGCACTTGGGCTTCAGGCCAGTTATTTTACATTAAGAAGGTTCGTGGACTGCACTCTTGTGGGAGAAGAGGCTGGACTCTGCCCTTCTGAGCTGGGAATTTTCTGGTTAAAGGTTTATAGTGCCTGAATATTTGAACTGTATCTTACTGAAATTGGTTCACCTTGTTTGCTCTAGCATAGACTAGATCCAGGCCTACTGAATCTAGCTTTGTTTATATACTTGTTGTTTGTTTGCTTGTTATTTCCTGGAAGCTAATTCACCTAATACGCAACTTCTCAGCTTCTGTGGATCACTAGTGATATCTGCATTGCTTACTGTACTTATTTCCTTGTTTCACTTGAAAGAAAGTTACTGTTTGTCGTTTTGCATTTAGTTACTTGTATCACATTGCACTCAAGTTACCTGGCACTTGCTCACTAAAGCAATTATATAAGTCAGCACTAAAAATTAAAAGCACTACACCCTCACTCCCCACTGGCCCTTGTTTTCAATTAAGGATTTCCCAATATTATTCTAGCATGTCCAAAGGTCAGTTGTCAATCTCCTCTCCGGTCCAGCTGGTGAATCTGGGAATCTTGAGGCAATGTTATAACTGCCTCATGTACACAGACAACCCTCTCCTCCTCCCACATAACACAAATACTTGCGAGAGATGCAGCTATTTAGCCAAACTGGAGGCTGAGCTCTCTCAACTCAGGACTGGCAAGACCAGACAGGAGGAGAAGGCAACTACACACACCACAAAACCAGCCTCACATAATGCTACCACTCCACTGAATCAAACACATAAACACACAAAGACATACTCGGAGGCTCTGAGTAAAATTTACCTAAACAGCAGAGGCCTCCAAAGCAGACACCCAAACAACTGCTACCTCAAGACACCCCACAAGCAACACATAAACCACAAAAGCAGTGTGCAAAGCAGTCACAGCCCTTAAGGCCAAATACAACACCAAACATACTTGTCATAGGTGACTCCATAGTCAGACACACTGACGTCCCACTCACCAGGCTGAACAAGGAGAGGGTCACAGTAAGCTGCCTATCGGGCGCTAGAATCCGCCACATAACACAAGCACTGGGTCACTCCACAGCAAGTACAAATATGACACAGTCATTGTCCATGCTGGTGTGAGCGACCTGAGACGTACCTCCCTGGACTGCATGAAAAGAGAAATAGAGGAGCTCTCTGATTATGTAGCCCAGGCAGGTATGACCCTAACCCTGAGCAGTATCCTTCCTTCACCAAGAATGATGCCACAATATAGAGACAAGATGATCAGCTTTAACAATTGGCTTAATGTCTGGTGTCATTCAAAGGGGATCCAGTGTCTGTCTGCCTGGGATGACATGCTTGACAAGCCACGCTGCTTCAAGGGACGGCTTGCACCTGTCACCCTGGGATTCCGGATATTGGCTAAGGCTCTTGCCACCCCCATAGTGCCTTTTTAGGCAAGGCTCAAATTCTAAACCTACCACCCTAGAAAACAAAATGGGAAGAAATTGAGGGTAATGCTGCTCAATGCCAGAAGTCTAAATCTCAAAATGCACGCACTCGAGGCCCTTCTCAGTATGGAGAACATCGATGTCTGTGCTGTAACTGAAACCTGGTTCAAGGCTCCTGAGAGCACCCCGGCACTATTAGGTTTTACCTCATATCATGCGTTCCGGCCCCAAAACCCGGACCACTCCACAAAAGGAAGGGGTGTATCCATATTCATAAAGGATACTCACACCTCCAGGTTGGTGGCAATGCATGAAGCTTCGGAAACCATCCAGGTGCAACTAACAATAGGCAAAACTGCTCTACAAATTGTAGCATGCTACAGGCCACCCTCTCAAACTCAGGAACCCCACACAGCCTTCCTGAAGACACTGGAGGGTATAAATGTATCTCCAAACACCATCATATTGGGTGACTTCAACTACCGAATATAGACTGGGAACATTACTCAAGCCCTAACTTTCTAGCCCAATGGTTCCTGGAGTTCATAAATTCAAATGCCATGGAACAGCTAGTCACTGTTCCCATGAGAGGAGAAAATATACTAGATCTCATTGTCACAAACATGGGGACAAAATGCTCCACACCGGAAGTATATCCCTCATTGGTGAGATCTGATCATAAACTAATCTCACTGGAAATCCACATCCCGCCCCCACCCCAAACAAAAAAGACCATAGTGAAGAACTTCTCTAAAGCAAACTTCACACTACTCAAGACTGGTGTGGTATCCTTCAAGGCCCCTGAGTCAGAGGAAATCACAACCCAAGCTGCGGAAGCCCTTACAAATGCCTTCTATGAACACCTCCAGGACTGCATGGATCAGGCAATCCCAAATAAAACCAAGACTCTTTCCACAAAGGGCAAACGTCCAGTCTGGTGGACCCCAGCCATTAACAAACTTTACAATAAGAGGAGAAAGCTATTACATGATAGAACAAAATCCATAAAAGGGAAGTCACCCCTGATCATTATTAGTAAAAAAATACGAGCACTCATAAAATCAACTAAGGCCAATTTTGAGAGAAAAATTGCCATGGATTCAAAGGACAATCATAAGGCCTTTTCAGCTATGTTAGGAACCTGGGTGGAAACTCACAGATATGCTCAGAATTAGTCCAAAATGATACAAAAATCACTGAACCCACAGACATTGCCAACATACTGGCAGACAGGTTCAGTGCAAACTTCACCCCTCTCCCCTAAAGGAGAGATAACTATCCCAGCCGAGTGTAGCCTCCCGGACATCTCAAATGCGCAGGTGAAAGCTGCTCTCTCTAAAGCTAAAAACACAGCATCAATGGGACCGGATGGTGTCCCCGGCTGTGTGCTACACGAGCTAAATGAGGAATTAAACCCGCACATAAGGCAGCTGTTTAATCTCAGCCTTACCACAGGATACGTGCCCAAGGAGTGGCGTACGGCAACTGTGGTCCCACTCCACAAAGGTGGCGCCTCAACGGACCCTGGTAATTACCGCCCCATAAGCTTAACAAGTCTAGTCTGCAAAGCTATGGAGAGGATCATAATGGAGCTCATAAACAAAGATATAGGGGACTTGCAGACATTGGACCCGACCCAGTTTGGCTTTGTCAAGGGAAGATCATGCCTTTTGAACTTGGTCGACTTCTTGAAATAGTCACCAAGGCCATTGATGAGGGAAAGGCAGTCCATACAGCCTACCTTGACCTTGCAAAGGCTTTGACACAATACCCCACTCGGTATTGTAGAAAAACTTACCAGCTTAAATGTAAACCCATATGTCACAAGATGGGTTGCAAACTGGCTTAAGGACAGAACCCACAGGGTTAGAGTTGCTGGCGCTGTGTCAGACTCCAAGCCGGTCACAAGTGGTGTCCCACAGGGCTCGGTCCTTGGCCCCCTATTGTTTGGCATCTACTTCTCAGAAGTACAGGCCAACATGGGAGGACTTTGGCTGACAAAGTTTGCAGATGACTGCAAACTGGGCACCATAGTGGAAAGTGCATCGGACACTGATATCCTTCAGAAGGGACTCACGGAAACAGATAGCTGGTGCCAGAGCCATGGCCTGAAGTTAAACGCCAAAAATGTATAGTCATACCCTTCGGAAAAACAAGGTAACCCCAAGCTACCATATAGGTGGCAATCCACTAAGCACAGAAGAGGTTATCAGGGACCTGGGGACCCAGGTTGACAGTGGCCTTTCTTTTGACACTCACATTGCTAAAGTGGTTAGAAAGACCTTCTACATTGCCCACCTGATCATGAAGGGATTCACATCCAGATCTAGTGAGGTCATTGTTCCCCTGTACTCTTCACTTATCAGACCAATGATCGAGTACAATGCCCCATTCGGGATGTATCTCACCCAACATCTGCAGCAATTGGAGAGACCCCAAAAGTTCCTCACCAAAAGGATAAAGGGACTCCAAAATCTGTCATATGCTGCCAGATTGAAGAAACTCCAGCTCTATTCAGTCGCATACCGTCTGCTCAGAGGTGACATGTGCCTGACATACAAGGCCATGTCCAACCCGGAATTAATGGACATGCTCCACCTCAAAAATCCAAATCCACCAAAACCACTAGAGCAAGCGACTTAAACCTTAGCACGGATATAAATAGGACGTGCTGGAGGGATAGATTTATCACTCAGAGACTCCCTATGCTGTGGAATAAAATCCCGGTCCATGTGAGGCAGAGCACCTCGCTGACTCTGTTCAAGAGAAATCTAGACCTGTGGATGGGAGATCGTAGGTTTACCCCGGGAATCATCTCTGGGTCACTGCTGGACAGAGGCACAACAAACTAATGGGCACAGTATTTTTTCATATAAGGGGTGGCGTAAGCCACAATAATTTGGGCTAGGCTTATAAATGCCTTAGGGCAGATAGCCTAGTATAAACCTATGAACCTATGAACCTATAAGAAAAAAACTTTTCATTTTCTTTTCTCGAATCAGGGACATTCTGCATCACATATTTTAAATTGCGCTTCTGTAAATATAACCTAAAGTAAACAGTCAGCTTGGTTTTATTAGCATAATAACATGGTATAAAGGAAAAGCCTTTCTTTAGAACGGCCATATAGTGATCACATAAACTGTAGTCACTCAAATTTAAAACTTCAATACTATAACCAATGTTTATTTATTTCTCTTGTTCCTGCCTTTCTCCCTCCCTTTCATTGGAAATTGTTTGTTCTTGATTTTGTTCATATTTGTCCATTTTGGAGTCTTTATTGTCCCATCCACCACAAACTAAAAAAGGAGTTTGTGAAGTGATGGGTGGCAGGAGAGAATTTTCCACAGAGGCAGTCACTCCAGTCTCTTTGTCAAGTATATACAATTTTGTCTCATTGCTCTGACACACCACTTTCATGGGTAAACCACGCATGTTCTTTGAAGAAACACTGGTGCATTGGCTCTGTTGCCATTGATGTTTGTCTAACATATAATTGAGGTGATAGGCAAATCCCTCCTTATATGCAGTTATATCTCTTCTAAGTTTAGACTGCTTCCTATAAATTATTGGTAAATGCAAATGATCATTCTTAGCCATCAAAGCACTGTAAAGCATTTTAAAAGAACAAAAACAACTATAGTTCTTAATTCTTAATGTGACTCTCTGTTCTTTTAAAACATCCATATCAACTTTATACTTCTTAGTCAAAGCTTTCAACATACTGACACTAGCAGAAATGAACATACAAATAATTTGGAAATTTAGAAAATCTCAGACCCATCGGTACAATTTCTAATCTGACGCATTCCTCCAAATACAGTACTTCATATGGCAGACTAATGTATTTGTTGAAGTTTTCTAAACAAAAAAATGTCGTTTTTGCACTTGTCAAAATCATTAATATTGATGGATTCATCCCTTAGTTGTTTGGGGACCTTTGTCGTGCTCGTAGTAAAATGGATTATTGACTGTACAAAAAACTGTATCAATTAAAGTATCATCATTTCCAACATATTTAACATTCCTAGGAACATCACGGATATCTCCAACCTCCAAAGTTTTGTTGGAATCACAAAAACTTGCTTGTCCAGGTGTATGATGGGTATCCATAATCCGAGAAGGTAAAGAATTGCTATCAGGTAATACATTCTGGGAAATTAAAACCTCCAAGCAGTTACTGACTTATGAAACTGCCATGCTTAACTTTTGAGTGAGGGCCACAAAATCTTTTGAAACAAAATGTAATGAATGATTAAACAATGTGTCCTGACTGAACATGTCTTCAGCCATGTAGCATAACTGCTAAAAAGAACTGTTTTGAAACACACTAAAATAGCATTGTGGAACAAAAACCAAAGCATAAAATGAACAAAATCTACAAAGTCCGATAGTGGAAGACGACACGTTTTAATGCTTGTAAGTGCTTTTGTTCTGTACAAATTAAACTCAGAACGTCATTAGACATGAAAAGTTCTTCCCTATGCAAGAACAAATTAAATAGTATAACCAAATCTCAACTCAACACACCAACCAATCAAATCAGATTTTCAAACATGCCCCCACTCCCTGATTGGTAAACACCTTAACTTACTGTATTTTCTGTTATCACAAAACACATACATATACAAAAGTTTCCAACATGATAAACATGATGAACATAAATAAAATAAAATAGCATAAAAACATTATCCAACATCTAAATATCTGTTTCATCTTATTTTCCTTAAGGAAACACTTTAAGGTTATATAATCATTGAGTCCCAGAGCACAATCTGCCTGGAGTCTAATCTGCCATGTAGTTTCACGGCACTCCAGCAAGTTGTCAAGATCCCCACCAAACTCTGAAATGACTATGCTATCCATCACAAATAAAAATTAACTTTTTGAAGTCTTTGTAAGATATGCTGTACTTAGTGAGCGAATGATTAAGATCTTTGTTACGAATGGCTCGTTAGTGCTCACACATTCTTCTATTTAACTGCCTTCAGGTCTTCCCTACATAAAATGCCCTGCAGGTTTGACATATGGCAATGTAAACTACATATGTCGACCTACAATTGTATTTAGCTTCTGCCCAAATGTCCAAATTTAAAACTGACAAATGAATACTGCAAGTGTTTGACGCAAAATGACATTGATTATATTTCCCACAGCCATAAGTGCCACAAACAGAGCTGGTTGTTTGTGATTTGGAAACATTTAATTCTAATAATGATTTGACACTGGTAACTGTTTGTAAGTAAACAATGGTTTTGTCCCAATTCAATTTGCCAGATCTCCATTTCCAATAATAGTTTTCCAATTTTCTAAAATAATGTTTTTTTATTTCAACTATGTCATTTGTTATGGGAATAGGAAAAGCTAACCTATAAGTAACCTGATTGGTCCTTAAAGTGTTTCCTTTATGGTGATGGACCAATAATTGATCATGTTCACTTTTCCACAAGATCGGATAAGCCTTTCTTTTTCGAAGCAATAAGACTTCACTGTCTATTTTGTTCAGCGAATCATAACTGCAGACGCTTTTGACAAAAATTTCCAAAAGCATCCTTTTTTCTTCTTCATATACTTCTTCAATTGATCAGTCACAGCATGAAGTTATGGGAAAGAGTAGTGGAACCTAGGTTAAGAAGGGAGGTGATAATTAGTGATCAGCAGTATGGTTTCATGCCAGGAAAGAGAACTACAAATGCAATGTTTGCTCTGAGAGTGTTGATGGAGAAGTACAGAGCGGGTAAGGAGTTGCATTGTGTCTTTGTGGACTTAGAGAAAGCATATGACAGGGTGCCTAGAGAGGAGTTGTGGTATTGTATGAGGAAGTTGGGAGCATCAGAGAAGTATGTAAGAGTGGTACAGGATATGTACGAGGGTAGTGTGACAGCGGTGAGGTCTGCGGTGGGAGTGACGGATGCGTTTAAGGTGGAGGTGGGAGTACATCAAGAATCAGCTCTGAGCCCTTTCTTATTTGCAATGGTGTTGGACAGGTTGACAGACAAGATCAGACAGGAGTCCCCGTGGACTATGATGTTTGCAGATGACATTATGATCTTTAGTGAGAGTAGGGAACAGGTGGAGGAGACCCTGGAGAGGTGGAGATATGCTCTAAAGAGAAGAGGAATGAAGGTCAGCAGGACTAAGACTGAATATATGTGTGTGAATGAGAGGGAGGATAGAGGAATGGTGAGGATGCAGGGAGTAGAGGTGGCGAAGGTGGATGAGTTTAAGTACTTGGGATCAACAGTTCAGAGTAATGGTGAGTGTAGAAGAGAGGTGAAGAAGAGAGTGCAGGCAGGGTGGAGTGGGTGGAGAAGAGTGTCAGGAGTGATTTGTGACAGACGAGTACCAGTAAGAGTGAAAGGGAAGGTCTACAAGAGGGTAGTGAGACCAGCTATGTTATATGGGTTGGAGACAGTGGCATTGACAAAAAGGCAGGAGTTTGAGCTGGATGTGGCAGAGTTAAAGATGTTAAGATTTGCACTGGGTGTGACGAGGGTAGACAGGATTAGGAATAAGTATATTAGAGGGTCAGCCCAGGTTGGAAGGTTTGGAGACAAAGCCAGAGAGGCAAGATTACGTTGGATTGGACATTTGCTGAGGAGGGATGCAGAGGATATTGGGAAAAAGATGCTAAGGATGAAGCTGCCAGGTAACAGGAAAAGAGAAAGGCCTAAGATAAGGTTTATGGATGTGGTGAGAGAGGACATGCAGGTGGTTGGTGTGACAGAGCAAGATGCAGAGGACAGGAAGTAATGGAAACAGGTGATCCGCTGTGGTGACCCCTGACGGGAGCAGCCGAAAGAAGAAGAAGAAGATACCTCTTCAGTAGTGGTTAGTCTACTCAAACAAAATAGCTGAGCCTTCACAACTTATTTTTGATGTACACAGAATGCGTACTCTCTTTGTGTAAATATTGATTAAGAAAAGTTACCGTTCTGAAAATCTTACTGGCAAAACTGTTGTTTGAATTGTCATAACTAACAGAAATGTCCAGAAAATTAACTTTTTTGCCAAATTCTCCCCTGGTGAACCTAAGAAACTCTGTATTTGAATTGAGGGAGTCGAAAAAAAACAAGGAATTCTCCTTGCGATCACTTCCACAAAAAGAAGAGACTGTCAATGTAACATCTATAGAATGCAACCTCACTATACAGTGGATTCATTTTTGATTACATTTTGCTCCCAACTGGCCATTATCAGATTTGCAAATGCAGGGGCAACTCAGGCCTCCATGTTAACACCAGAAAGTTGTTTATAATATTTGTCAAGGAAGCAAAAATAATTATTGTCCAAAACTAAATTAAGTAAAACACATACAGTGTTAATCAAGCATAGGTTAAAGCCACTATAGTTGTGAGATAGTCCCTAACCATTTTGATTCTAACTTCCTGTGTGATACAAGTACTGCATATAATGACACTACGTCAAGGGCTGCAAATATTATGCTATCATCAAAATCAGAGAATTCCTTTAAAAGTTCCAAAAGGTGCCAATAGTCATGTAAATAAAACTCTGATTTCTGAACCAGATTATTTAATAAAAAATCAAAATAAAAAGAAACGGACTCTTTTAGAAGCACTAGCCAAAATAATAGATCTAAATGGAGGGCTGTTCTTATCTTTATGTAATTTCAGAATGCCGAAAAACATTTCTATTTTGTGATGCTCGACATGTAAAAAAGAATAAATGGTGTAATCTATGTCACCACAATGAAACAGCTCAAATAATTCCTCATTAATTTCAGTAAACTTTTTAAAAATATATTGTTTTTTGACTTCAATATAGTTATTATTGTCAGCCAAGTTCAACAAAGCAATGTTGTAGCTTTCAGTGGCCATAACTAAGATCATCCCCCATTATCTGCATGCGTGATTCTGATATTGTTATTAGATGAAAGTTCTCTTAAGCCTTTTCTTTCCTGCTGTGACAAATTATATTTCAGATGCTGAACAGCAACTTGTTTATGGAAGTCCTCTTCTCAGAACTCCCCAAAAGTTCTTAACGTACTATGCAAGGCAAAAGTACTATAAGAAAAAAGCCTTTGATTTTATGTCCTTAGATCAGGGTCATTCTGCATCCCATATTGTGAATTGAGTTTACATAAATATAACCTAAAGTCAATAATCAGCTTGGTTTTATTAGCATGACAAGATGGTATAAAGGAAAAGCCTTTCTTTAGAATGCTCATATGGTGCTCACTTAAATTGTAGTCACTTAAATTCAAAACTTCAGTACCAATGTTTATTTTGTTCTCTGGTTCCTCCCTTTCCCCCTCCTTTTCACTGAAAATTGTCTGTTCTTGATTTTGTTCATATTTATCCATTTTGGAGTCATTACTGCCCCTTCCATATGAACTAATGGGTCTATATTAGGAGACCGAAACGGCAGTTACGTGAATACCGAAACATTGACACGTAAATAGCAAACAGCGAGAACGTCGAATGCCCGAAACCATGAATTTCGAAATAGCAAATTGCCATACTTGGTCCTTATCCGGCATAGCTTCATAACTTAAATGTGCGATAGTTACTGACCTTAGGGTTAGGGTGCGGGTTAAGGTAAGTGCACATATAATAATACATGCAACATACACTTTATGCACTTACCTTAACCCGCACCCTAATCCAAAGGTCAGTAACTATCGCACATTTAAGTTATGGAGCTATGCCGGATAAGGGCCAGCTATGTCAATTCGCTATTTCGAAATTCACAGTTTCGGGCATTCGACGTTCTTGCAGTTTGCTATTTCCGTGTTGACGTTTCGGTATTCACGTAACTGCCATTTCGGTCTTGTAATATAGACCCTGAACTAATAAAGGACTTGGTCGGACCTGGGCTGCAGTGAATGTCGCCACATAGTTGCAGATTAGGTAGGGGTAGTTTAATATACAGTTCCACTTGATTTTAAATTTATTTGTGACTACACGGGTGAGTGATTTATTGAAAACGAGATGGGTTGGTTTCTTTTATACACATTTCTTTGAAAAGATGAAAGTAAGATAGGTGGTAAAGTTGTATGCTATACAGAATGAAATACGGAAGTAACTGTCATTGAGAGCAGTGGACTGAGCATTGGTCATGATAGTTGGTTATGTGAGCAAGAAACAGGAGAGATGTGAACTGTAGTACTTTGGACAGCACGATAATTATTATGTGAATGTTCATTTAGTGAAAACATAAACAAAATAGTGATAGCGGGCTGGATAGGATTTGACTGGTTGTGGGTCGGGTGAACTTTGAGGGGTTGTCAAGTTACAATGTAGGAGAAATCCAGCTGATAGAAAGAAGAATGGTAGGAAGTGGTTGGTAGCTGTGTGAAGAAGTGCAAAAAGGTTAATTTATTGCTGTTTCGTTATATATATGCACACACACACACACACACACACATATATATATATATATATATATATATATATATATATATATACACACACATATGGGTCTAGGACTATTCACTGAAAGCTCAATTCACTGAAAACACGATTCACTGAAACACATTTCACTGAAAGTTATATATGGCCTTTTCCCCACTGTTGTGCGACCCTGGAGTTAGTATATATAGTAATGGTATGTGTGCGGATCACCACTCTCCACATTGGGGGGTGAGGGGGCATAAGCCCCCCCACCTATTTTAAATATTTTGAACTATATACATGGATACTTACAATTTCAATAAATTACTATTTTCTGAACTTAGTATATGCCCACCCCCTTACTCTCTCTCTCTCTATATATATATATACTAACTCCAGGGTCGCACAACAGTGGGGAAAATGCCATATATAACTTTCAGTGAAATGTGCTTCAGTGAATCGTGCTTTCAGTGATTTGTGCACAGTCATTTGACTTTCAGTGAAATGTGCTTTCAGTGAATAGTCCTAGACCCATATATATATATATTTGCGTGTGTGTGTGTGTGTGTGTGTGTGTGTGTGTGTGTGTGTGTGTGTGTGTGTGTACATAAAAGTGCTACAAGCTAAAGAACAAAAAAAAACAGAGTTTTGAAAACTGGTAAAAAAGAACCATGGATTTGTGAATCAAAAAAGATCCTGATATGGTGTAGTATTTATGCAGAAAAGAGAACTGTACTAACCAATATGACCAGTGCGGCTTTATTTGAAGATATATCCAGGCAAACACATCCATACATGCTACATTTTACAGTGAAAAAAAAATAAAAACAACAAAAGTGGATTGTACTGAGAAGGAGCAAATTTAGTGATACAGAAAAGCAACTACTATAAACTGAAGTGGTAGATCATCTTAGAACTGAAGGTTTTAGTATAGAGACATGGATACAGGCAATATCTCACTAAGACGAGTCATTACGTTAAACTGAAGTGGTAGATCATCTTAGAACTGAAGGTTTTAGTATAGAGACATGGATACAGGCAATATCTCACTAAGACGAGTCATTACGTTAAACTGAAGTGGTAGATCATCTTAGAACTGAAGGTTTTAGTATAGAGACATGGATACAGGCAATATCTCACTAAGACGAAGTCATTACGTTAAACTGAAGTGGTAGATCATCTTAGAACTGAAGGTTTTAGTATAGAGACATGGATACAGGCAATATCTCACTAAGACGAGTCATTACGTTAAACTGAAGTGGTAGATCATCTTAGAACTGAAGGTTTTAGTATAGAGACATGGATACAGGCAATATCTCACTAAGACGAGTCATTACGTTAAACTGAAGTGGTAGATCATCTTAGAACTGAAGGTTTTAGTATAGAGACATGGATACAGGCAATATCTCACTAAGACGAGTCATTACGTTAAACTGAAGTGGTAGATCATCTTAGAACTGAAGGTTTTAGTATAGAGACATGGATACAGGCAATATCTCACTAAGACGAGTCATTACGTTAAACTGAAGTGGTAGATCATCTTAGAACTGAAGGTTTTAGTATAGAGACATGGATACAGGCAATATCTCACTAAGACGAGTCATTACGTTAAACTGAAGTGGTAGATCATCTTAGAACTGAAGGTTTTAGTATAGAGACATGGATACAGGCAATATCTCACTAAGACGAGTCATTAAGTTGACAGAGAATAATGCAGCAGACAGAATGGGACACTTTTTAGAAAGGATATGCATTATGTGAATTTCTGGAACCTTCTTTAGGAAATTTGACTAAAAGTACAGTTAGGAATGCACAACAGGTGAAACAGCAGGAAAAGAGGACATCTCAGCCAAGATGAGAATGATCTAAGGGAAGTCCTGTTTGATTTAATAGAAATGGACAGATATGTTAAAACAAATGAGAAAATGACATTGCAGAAAGCAGACAACACGCAAAGCATTTATGAGACTGATAAAACAGTACTTGGGACCCTTAAGATAGATTCATGTGATATAATAGAAATGAATAGAATACATTACTGTGCAGCTAAACTAATAACAAATAAAGTGCTATCACAAAAATCCAGAGTAACAAGGAAGAGAAGGGAGCAAGCAGAATGCCATGGAAACATCAGACAGAGAAAACTATAGCACAGCTAAGGCAAGAAGTATCTTTACTAGAAGAATATAGAAATGAGAATAGATCACCAAAAACTCTTAGAAAGACAGATGTGATAAAACAACAAACAGCATCAAAATACATCATGATGTATCTTATACCATCTCCAATAATACATTAAAATATCAGCAGCAGAAAAAGAACAGCCCACAGGTAAACGTAATGCTGTAGTAATAAAAACAGAACAGCAAACTCAATTTAGAGTGAGTGAGGTTATAAAGGAAACAGTAAGATTGGGTAATGCGGAGAATAAGACCGAAGGGGCCTGAGCTTAGGTGGATATTGAGGCTCAGGGCTGATAAGGGAGCTGGGCTCAATGAAACTGTGTCTATTAAGCCAGTACTAAAAGCTAGGGGGTTACCTAGAAGAGTCTTGTTAACTGTAAAGGTTATATTTTATGTTGTAGTGGAGTGTTTACATTTGTTTTATGAGATATGTGTATAAATGAGATGGTGTACCTTTAAGGATGAGTTTTTATGATGACGTCATCATGGAGAGGGTGATGTGGAAATAATTGAATTTGAAGAATTGTGGGTAAAAGTTCTCATTGAATGTTTTAATTTAAATTGTTATATAAATGGAACGTAGAGTGAATGTTTGTTATTATGGTCTGAAGAAGCCACATCAGTGCGGTGAAAGCGTTTGCCTGAATAAAACACGACTTAGTTAAGTTTTACACGCTCCTTGTGCTTCGTTTTGCCTTTAAGTATTTGAGCTTGACATTAAAGTATCAGCAGAAGGAGAACAACTTAGAAGGTGTGGAAATATAAAAGAAAAATACAAAAATGCAATTCATTATAACCCATAAAGGCTTCTACAGAAAACTGGGGAAAAACAATTATAGTAACAAGACCCAGAACAGAAGAAATCAATCCATATTTATGAATAGGCTGTTGTACATAACAAAGATGCCAAATGGATAGGAGAGGTAAAAGAAACACTAAGAAGCTTTAATATACAGAATATGAAATGGGATGCAATAACAGCGAAGGAAACTGAGGCAACATTAAGAAAGCCTCCTAATAAGAAAACTCCAAGCCCAAATGCAGTACCCAACTTCTAGCTAAAGGCATTAACATCTTTGCAAAGCAATTTACTGTTGTATAAAAAATTACTAATATGCACGTCCTGAACTGACACCAATACTGTTTATAACAGGAAAAATGATATTACTCCTTGAAAGCAAATGTGTAAACCATCTTAAAACCAAGTGACAATTTTCTTGCCTTCTAACAATATTTAAGCTGTATAGCAGAATTGGTATAGATGGGGGGTTCAAGAAGGTAACATGATGTGTTCACGCCATGTACACATCATGTGTGGGTGTACTTGTTACAGTACATTTCCCCAATTCAGCAACTGACCTAATACTGTGCTGCACCATCCTGTAACAAGAAGATGTGCAGCTCCATGAAGGGCTAGCCCCATGGCCATGCCGAATGCTAGTGATGCATTCCAGTGGGATTTGCATATGCTAATCACCCATGTGCTCTCTCCCTGGAACCACCTCCAGGAAAACATCTAGAAAGCCAAGCAACTGAAGAAATTGCTCACCTGTGTAGATCAGCACAGATGTCCCCACCATATCTCAGTGTTTGTGTTCAAACATCTGCCATGAAGAAGGTGGGCAGAACCATTACAGCACTAGGAAATACCTTTCAGTACATAATGGACTTCCAGCAGTATGGGGATCAGGGGGTGGGAGGATACAATAGACCACCAGTGAATACATTTAAGTGCCACAATGGTATGGATAGCACAGCAGGGACTGGGGGTGGGGGGATGCACTAGGCCACCAGATAACATTCTTAAGTAATGTAATGGCATGGACATCACAATGGGGATTGAGAGGTGGGAGAACCACTTGACATCAGGGATTACTGTGATCAAAAGTGCCATAACATTACCACCAGTAGTACAGGGATCTGGGGGGTACACTAGCATCCATGACATAATAGATAAGTGCCATAATGGCACCTGAAATATACAGAGTGGGGGGGTCACGAGGGCAAACAAGTCAGGGGCATGTGTTTGTGTGTGTGTGTGTGTGTGTGTGTGTGTGTGTGTGTGTGTGTGTGTGTGTGTGTGTGTGTGTGTGTGTGTGTGTGTCTGTGTGTGTTTGTGTTGTGTGTACTTGTATGTGTGAGAGAATGTAAGGGGGGATGCCACTGTCTAAACGAGCAGCTGTTTACTACAACAATGTTCACATCAGCAATGATCTGTATGTCTTTGTAGTAAATGAGATTCAGAGACATGCAAATTAGCCAATAATGAGGTCTTATTTCATTGCTGCTAACATGTTGCAGCGTGCTGTGTGAGAAGGTCTTTTTAGCACAAGCCATCATGCAAGGCACTTTAATGAATTCCTGGGAGAATTTATACTAATTTAGAAAAAAAATTCAGTCATGACAATAGAGCAGAAAGTTAAAGAAAAGAAAATCATATGGAAAATGATCATCAGTTATTAAACAAAGACATAACTGAGAGCTTTAAAAGGGGGATCATCTGAGTATGGCATGGATAGATTACAAGAAAAGCATTCAACAGCTTCCCAAATTCAATGATAGCAGATTATTTAAAGTTGTATAAAATAAATTCTACACTTATAAGTCAGACAGCAGTTACTGTGAGTGATAAACCACTTTACAACTGACTAATCATAAAAGACAAATTACAAGCACAGTGATAAAATCCCAAGAGGGATATGTCAGGACAATTCTTTGTCATCACTGCCTTTTTGTCTTGTCTTTAACCCATTAAGTTGTTTACTTAACAGTCTAGGTTATGGTGACAGCTTGACCTAGAAAACAACCTTGTTCAAAGTCACATTATCTACTTTTTGTGGATGGTCTAAAACTGTATAACTTATCAGATGAGCAACTGAAAATAAAACTGCTATGATTAAAACATTTTTAGATGATATAAGAATGACACCTGGTCTTGATAAATTTCGAAAATCAACGTTTAAAGCCAGAAAACTGAAACATCAAGTAAATATCAACCTGCAAAAGGAATGTGATGTAAAAGAACTTGAACAAAAGGGTATATATAAATATCTGGGAATACATGAAGTGGCAGTTATACAGCATGAGGGAATGAAGACTAAAGATAATACTGTACATTTCCTTGACATTTGAATCTGAGTGATGCCTGCAGGTGCATTTGTATTTTACTCCTACTAATGCCTCTAGCTGTCAGATATTGCTTGTTCATATTTCCATCAATAATTCCAAAATATTGCTATGTACAAGGTTTTAAAATATTTCATCTTAAAGCTTACACAATGGCAAACTCAACTGCATTAATATTTGACCTCTGTTTAGTGCAGGTAAGGAGATATTAACTGTTGTTTTATGATATTAATTCATGTTGATATAATGTTCACACTTTTCTAAATATCTCAACAATCAAGTAACAACAGAATTCCTTAGCCTCATACGAAAGCACTCAACTAGATGAATAAAATGCCGCTGAAAGTATGTGTGTAACTTAAGTGGTTGCTGAGATATTGTAAGTTGTTTACAAAAATATTATAAATGCAATTGTTACTATGTTTTCTGTGACTTATAAAATTATATTTACAACCTAGAAACTAAAGAATACTACCACTATAAAAACAGTTTGTGCTAAAGTGTTTGCCATTTATACTTCTTTCATAACCCCTATGGTTCCAGTGATATGAACATTTGATTGAAATGTGAGGACATAATTTGATTCTGACAAAAGGCTTAGGATCTGCCTATTGCAAGTTACAATGCAAACCTCCAGATATCCAATGGAGTGAATGAGTTAATCAGCTTGATCTTCTGATTCTTACAACTTTGATATCTTGGGACTGAATTATTGCCCCCAACAAAATGTGTTGGTTTAGTAGAACAGGAAAACAAGAAAGTGCAAGGCATGATTTTCAATATGTACATCCATCCCATGGTTTAAAGCAGATATGTATTTCCTTGAAATTGGCTATACGTATAGGTCTGCATCAATAGGACTGCATACATACTTAGTTGAAAGGTCTAAATTGTGAAGAAGGAAAGTCTAAGATGGCATTTTTGTTCAAGTTAGAAAAAGCTTTTCAGAATTGAGCGGGTTTGGAAATCAAACCAGAAATTGACAAAAAACAGGAGACAGCGGAAGTGCCAAAAACAAGTGTGAATGTAAAGAATATGACCAGAAGAAAAGAAAACTGAAAAGCTCACAATTATAGTGGCAAGTAAAGAGACGTTCTGTGACAACCACACATTGATCAAGATTAAATACATGGATGGCTAAGGAGACATGAATTTAAGCCAAACGATGAAAGTCTAACAATGGCAGCTCAAGATAGTCAGATATTCATGTTGGTTTAAAAGTCTGTAGACAAAGTAGAAGATACAGACAAATTTAAGTTCTATAGCACAGGAGTAGAAATAGATGCATATCACGATATACTCGTGGCTGAAGATCTACAGTGAAATGAACAGCAATGTGGCAAGACTGTTAACACTGGCAGTTGTGCAAATACTACAGCTTATTGTTAACTGTGAAGCCCTGGAAACATGAAGCACAAAGAAAGGATCACACAAGATCATCCAACAAAAAAAAAACAGGAGCAAGAAAAGCAGATACTGTAGTCAAAGAAGAAAAAGATAAAAGTATCTTGTGCCACACTGCTTCTCCTTCTCCTTGTGCCACACTACTTTTCTCTCTCTCTCTCTCCTTGTGCCATACTGCTTCATCCCTCTCCTTGTGCCACACTGCTTCTGTCTCTTTCTCTCTCCTTGTGCCACACTGCTTCTCCCTCTGCTTGTACCACACTGCTTCTCCCTCTCATTGTGCCATGGTACTTCTCCTCCTCCTCCTTGTGTGACACTGCTTCTCCCTCTCATGGTGCCATGGTGCTCTCTCTCCTTGTGCCACACTGCTTCTCTCTCTCATTGTGCCACACTGCTTCTCCCTCTGTCTATCCCCATTGCTTCTCCATCTCCTTGAGCCACACCATTTCCCTCTCCCTTTCCTTGTGCCACACTGCTTCTCCCTCTCCCTCTCCTTGTACCCCACTGCTTCCCCCTCTCATTGTGACACAATGCTTCTCCCTCCCCTTGTGCCACACCGGTTCTCCCTCTGTTTGTGCCCCATTGCTTCTCCCTCTCCTTGTGCCACACTACTTCTCCCTCTGTTTGTGCCCCATTTCTTCTCCCTCTCCTTGTGCCACACCACTTCTCTCTCCCTTTCCTTGTGCCTCACTGCTTTTCCAACTTCTTGTGCCACACTATATCTCCCTCTGCTTATGCCACATTGTTTCTCCCTCTCCTTGTACCACACTGCTTCTATCTCTCATTGTGCTACACTCTTTCTCCCTCTCCTTGTGCAACATTGCTTCTCTCTCTCTCTCTCTCTCTCTCTTACTTCTTGTTCCACACTGCTTCTCCCTCTCCTTGTGCCACACTGCTTCTCGCTATCTTTGTACCACACTGTTTCTCCCTATCCTTGTACAGCATTGTTTCTCCCTTTCCTTCTATCACACTGCTTCTCCCTCTCCTTCTGCCACATTGCATCTTCCTCTCCTTGTGCCACAATGCTTCTCCCTTCCCTTGTCCCACATTGCTTCACCCTCTCCTTATGCAATACTGCTTCTCCTTCTCCTTGTGCCACACTGCTTCTCTCTCTTCCTGTGCCACACTGCTTCTCTCTCTCCTTGTACCACACTGCTTCTCCCTCTCCTTGTGCCACACTACTTTTATCTCTCCATGTGCTACACTGTTTCTCCATCTCCTTGTGTAACACTGCTTCTCTCTCTGTCTTTGACCACACTGCTTGTCTCTATCATTGTGCCACATTGTTTCTCTCTCTCTTTCCTAGTCCCATACTGCTTTTCCTTCTCCTTATGCCACATTGCTTATCCCTCTCCTTGTGACACACTGCTTCTTTCTCTCTTTCTTGTTGTGCCATGCTGCTTATCCTTATCCTTATGCCACACTGCCTCTCTCTCTCTTTGTGCCACATTGCTTCTCCCTCTGCTAGTGCCACGTTGCTTCTCCCTCTTGTTGTGCTACAATGCTTCTCTCTCCCTTTATTTGTTCCACTGTGCTTCTCTCTCTCCTTGTGCCACACTGCTTCTATCACTTCTTGAGCTACACTGTGTCACCCTATGCTTGTGCCACACTGCATTTGCCATTCCTTGTGCCACACTGATTCTCCCTCTCTAATTGTGCCACACTGATTGTCTCTTTCCTTGGGCCACACTGCTTCTCTCTCTGCTTATACCACACTGCGTCTCCCTTTCTCTGTGCCACACTGCATATCCATCTCCTTGTACCACAGAGCATCTCACTTTCCTTGTGCCACAATGCTTCTCCCTCTCCTTGTGCCACATGGCTTCTCCCTCTCCTTGTGCCATACTGAGTCTCCTTCTCTTTGCGCCACAATGCTTCTCTTTCTCCCTGTGCCACACTGCTTCTCCATCTCCTAGTGCCACACTACTTTTCTCTCTCTCTCCTTGTGCCACACTGCTTCATCCCTCTCCTTGTGCCACACTGCTTCTGTCTCTTTCTCTCTCTTTGTGCCACACTACTTCTCCCTCTGTTTGTACCACACTGCTTCTCCCTCTCATTGTGCCTTGGTGCTTCTCCTTCTCTTTCTCCCACACTCCCTCTCCTTGTGCCACATTTCTTCTCCCTCTCATTGTGCCTCACTGTGTTTCTCCCTCTCCTTGTGCTACACTGTTTTTCCCTCTGCTTGTGCCACTGCTTCTCCATCTCCTTGTGCCACACTGTTTCTATCTATCATTGTGCTACACTATTCTCCTTCGCCTTGCACCACACTGCTTCTCCCTCTCCTTGTGCCACAGTGCTTCTTCCTCTGCTTGTGCCACACTGCTTCTCCTTCTCTTTGTACTACACAACTTCTTCCTCTCTCCTTGTGCCATACTGCTCCTCTCTCTCTCTCTCTCTCTCTCCTTCTGCTACACTGCTTCTCCCTCTGCTTGTATCACTGCTTCTCCCTCTCTTTGTGCCACCCTGTTTTGCCCTCTCTTTTTGCAACAATGTTTCTCTCTCTGATTGTGCCACAGTGCTTCTCCCTCTCCTTGTGCCATACTGCTTCTATCTCTCCTTGTGCCACAGTGCTTCTCCCTCTCCTTGTGCCACACTGCTTCCCTGTCTCCTTGTGTCATGCTGCTTCTCTCTGTCTTTCTCCTTGTGCCACACTGCTTCTCCCTTTCCTTGTGCCACAGTGCTTTTCCCTCTGCTTGTGTCAAACTGCTTCTCCTTCTCTTTGTACTACATCACTTCTCTCTCTCTCCTTGTGTCACACTGCTTCTCTCTCCCTTTCCTTGTGTCACACAGCTTCTCCCTCTCCTTGTGCCACACTGCTTCTATCACTCCCTGTGCTACACTCTATCTCCCTATGCTTATGCCACACTGCTTCTCCCTCTCCTTGTGCCCCACAGCTTCTATCTCTCATTGTGCTACAATGTTTCTCCCTCTCCTTGTACCACACTGCTTCTCCCTCTCCTTGTGCCACAGTGCTTTTCCCTCTGCTTGTGTCACACTGCTTCTCCTTCTCTTTGTACTAAACCACTTCTCTCTCTCTCTCTCTCTCTCTCTCCTTGTGCCACACTGCTTCTCTCTCTCCCATTCCTTGAGACACACTGCTTCTCCCTCTTCTTGTGCCACACTGTTTCTATCACTCATTGTGCTACACTCTATCTCCCCCTGCTTATGCCACACTGCTTCTCCCTCTCATTGTGCCACACAGCTTCTATCTCTCATTGTGCTACACTGTTTCTCCCTCTCCTTGTACCACACTGCTTCTCCCTCTCCTTGTGCCACACTGATTCTCCCTCTCTCCTTGTGTCACACTGCTTGTCTCTTTCCTTGGGCCATGCTGCTTCTCCCTTGCTTATACCATACTGCTTCTCCCTCTCCCTGTGCCACACTGCATCTCCATCTCCTTGCACCACAGAGCATCTCCCTTTCCTTGTGCCACAATGGTTCTCCCTCTCCTTGTGCCACACAGCTTCTCCCTCTCCTTATGCCATGCTGCTTCTCCTCCTCTTTGCACCACACTGCTTCTCTTTCTCCCTGTGCCACACTGCTTCGCCATCTCCTATTGCCACACTACTTTTCTCTCCCTCTCTCCTTGTGCCACACTGCTTCTGTCTTTTTCTCTCTCCTTGTGCCACACTGCTTCTCCCTCTGTTTGTACCACACTGCTTCTCCCTCTCATTGTGACATGGTGCTTCTCCTTCTCTTTCTGCCACACTCCCTCTATCTCCTTGTGCCACTGCTTCTCCCTCTCATTGTGCTGCACTGCTTCTCTCTCTCTCTCTCTCTCTATCTATCTCCTTGTGCTACACTGCTTCTCCCTCTGCTTGTGCTGCTGCTTCTCCATCTCCATGTGTCACACTGTTTCTAACTCTCATTGTGCTACACTAATTCTCCTTCTCCTTGCATCACACTGCTTCAACCTCTCTTTGTGTCACAGTGCTTCTCCCTCTACTTGTGCCACACTGCTTCTCCTTCTCTTTGTACATCACAACTTATTCCTCTCTCCTTGTGTCACATTGCTTCTCCCTCCCCTTGTGCCACACTGATTCTCTCTCTCTCCTTGTGCTACACTGCTTCTCCCTCTGCTTGTGCCACTGCTTCTCCCTCTCCTTGTGCCACACTGCTTCTCCCTCTCTTTGTGCCACACTGCTTCTATCTCTTCTTGTGCTACACTGTTTTGCCCTCTCTTTTTGCAACAATGTTTATCTCTCTCTGATTGTGCCACAGTGCTTCTCCCTCTCCTTGTGCCATACTGCTTCTATCTCTCCTTGTGCCACAGTGCGTCTCCCTCTCCTTGTGCCACACTGCTTCTCCGTCTCCTTGTGTCATGCTGCTTCTCTCTGTCTTTCTCCTTGTGCCACAGTACTCCTCCCTTTCCTTGTGCCACAGTGCTTCTCCCTCTGCTTGTGTCACACTGCTTCTCCTTCTCTTTGTACTACACCACTTCTCTCTCTCTCCTTGTGCCACGCTGTTTCTCTCTAACTTTCCTTGCATCACACTGCTTCTCCCTCTCCTTGTGCCACACTGCTTCTATCACTCCTTGTGCCACACTCTATCTCCCTCTGCTTATGCCACACTGCTTCTCCCTTTCCTTGTGCCACACTGCTTCTATCTATCATTGTTCTACACTGTTTCTCCCTCTCCTTGTACCACACTGCTTCTCCCTCTTCTTCTGCCACAGTGCTTCTCCCTCTGCTTGTGCCACACTGCTTCTCCTTCTCTTTGCACTACACAACTTCTCTCTCTCTCCTTGTGCCACACTGCTTCTCCCTCTGTTTGTGCCACGTTGTTCACCCTCTCCTTGTGCCACATCACTTCTCTTTAAATTTCCTTGCACCATACTGCCTCTCCCTCTCCATGTGCCACACTGCTTCTATCACTACTTGTGCTACACTGTGTCACCCTCTGAATATGCCACACTGCTTCTCCCTCTCCTTGTACCACACTGTTTCTCCCTCTCCTTGTGCCACATTGCTTCTCCCTCTCCTTGTACCACATTGCTTCTAGCTCTCCTTCTGCCACATTGCATCTCCCACTCCTTGTGCCACAATTCTTCTCCCTCTCCTTGTACCACACTGCTTCTCCCTCCCCTTTTGCCATACTGCTTCTTGCTTTCCTTATCCCACACTGCTATTCTCTTTCCCTGTGCCACACTGCTTCTCTCTATCTCTTTGTACCACACTGCTTCTCTCTCTCCTTGTGCCACATTGCCTCCCCCTCATTCTGCCACATTGCATCTTCCTCTCCTTGTGCCACAATGCTTCTCCCTCTCCTTGTACTACACTGTTTCACCATCTCCTTCTGCAACACTGCTTCTCCTTCTCCTTGACCATACTGCTTTTCTCTCTTCCTGTGCCACACTGCTTCTCTTTCTCTCCTTGCACCACATTGATTCTCCCTCTGCTTGTGCCACACTGCTTCTCCCTCTCCTTGTGCCACACTACTTTTATCTCTCCATGTGTTACACTGTGTCTCCATCTCCTTGTGTAACAATGCTTCTCTCTCTCTTTCCATGACCACACTGATTGTCTCTCTCCTTGTGCCATGCTGTTTCTCTCCTTGCCCCACACTGCTTCTCCTTC
Organism: Protopterus annectens; assembly: GCF_019279795.1. Lineage (NCBI taxonomy): Eukaryota > Metazoa > Chordata > Ceratodontiformes > Protopteridae > Protopterus > Protopterus annectens. Next base: position 1,291,050,149 of record NC_056747.1, read on the forward strand.
TCCTTGTGCCACACTGCTTCTCCCTCTCCTTGTGACACACTGCTTCTCTCTCTCTTTCTCATTGTGCCACACCGCTTCTCCTTTTCCTTGTGCCACACTGCTTCTCTCTCTTTCTCTCTCTCTCCTTATACCACACTGCTTCTCTCTCTCTCATTGTGCCACACTGCTTCTCTCTCTGCTTGTGCCACATTGATTCTCCCTCTCTTTGTGCCACAACACTTCTCTCTCCCTTTCATTGTGCCACATTGCTTCTCCCTCTCCTTGTGCCACACTGCTTCTATCACTTCTTGTGCTACACTGTATCTCCCTCTGCTTATGCCACAATGCTTCTCCCTCTCCTTGTGCCACACTGCTTGTCTCTCTCCTTGTGCCATACTGCATCTCCCACTCCTTGTGCCACACTGACTTTCTCTCTCTCGTTGTGCCACACTGCTTGTCTCTGTCCTTGGACCACACTGTTTCTCCCTCTGCTTATACCACACTACTTCTCCCTCTCCCTGTGCCACACTGCATCTCCATTTCCTTGTACCACAGAGCATCTCCCTTTCCTTGTGCCACAATGCTTCTCCCTCTCCTTGTGCCACACAATTTCTTCCTCTCCTTATGCCATGCTGCTTCTCCTCCTTTGTGCACCACACTGCTTCTCTTTCTCCCTGTGCCACACTGCTTCTCCATCTCCTATTGCCACACTACTTTTCTCTCCCTCTCTCCTTGTCCCACACTGATTCATCCCTCTACTTGTGCCACACTGCTTCTGTCTTTTTCTCTCTCCTTGTGCCACACTGCTTCTCCCTCTGTTTGTACCACACTGCTTCTCCCTCTCATTGTGACATGGTGCTTCTCCTTCTCTTTCTGCCACACTCCCTCTATCTCCTTATGCCACGCTGCTTCTCCCTCTCATTGTGCTGCACTGCTTCTCTCTCTCTCTATCTCCTTGTGCTACACTGCTTCTCCCTCTGCTTGTGCCACTGCTTCTCCATCTCCATGTGTCACACTGTTTCTAACTCTCATTGTGCTACACTATTTCTCCTTCTCCTTGCACCATGCTGCTTTTCCCTCTCTTTGTGCCGCAGTGCTTCTCCCTCTACTTGTGCCACACTGCTTCTCCTTCTCTTTGTACATCACAACTTTTTCCTCTCTCCTTGTGCCACACTAATTCTCTCTCTCTCTCCTTGTGCTACACTGCTTCTCCCTCTGCTTGTGCCACTGCTTCTCCCTCTCCTTGTGCCACAATGCTTCTGCCTCTCTTTGTGCCACACTGCTTCTATCTCTCCTTGTGCTACACTGTTTTGCCTTCTATTTTGGCAACAATGTTTCTCTCTCTGATTGTGCCACAGTGTTTCTCCCTCTCCTTGTGCCATACTGCTTCTATCTCTTCTTGTGCAACACTGCATCTCCCTCTCCTTGTGTCATGCTGCTTCTCTCTGTCATTCTCCTTGTGCCACAGTGCTTCTCCCTTTCCTTGTGCCACAGTGCTTCTCCCTCTGCTTGTGTCACACTGCTTCTCCTTCTCTTTGTACTACACCACTTCTCTCTCTCTCTCTCCTTGTGCCACGCTGCTTCTCTCTCTCTTTCCTTACGTCACACTGCTTCTCCCTCTCCTTGTGCCACACTGCTTCTATCACTGCTTGTGCCACACTCTATCTCCCTCTGCTTATGCCACACTGCTTCTCCCTTTCCTTGTGCCACACAGCTTCTATCTCTCATTGTGCCACACTGTTTCTCCCTCTCCTTGCACCACACTGCTTCTCCCTCCCCTTCTGCCACAGTGCTTTTCCCTCTGCTTGTGCCACACTGCTTCTCCTTCTCTTTGTACTACACAACTTCTCTCTCTCTCATTGTGCCACACTGCTTCTCCCTCTGCTTGTGCCATGTTGCTTCACCCTCTCCTTGTGTCACATCGCTTCTCTCTAACTTTACTTGCACCATACTGCTTCTCCCTCTCCATGTGCCACACTGCTTCTATCACTCCTTGTACTACACTCTATTACCCTCTGAATATGCCACACTGCTTCTCCCTCTCCTTGTACCAGACTGCTTCTCCCTCACTTTGTACCACACTGTTTCTCTCTCTCCTTGGGCCACATTGCTTCTCCCTCTCATTGTACCACATTGCTTCTACCTCTCCTTCTGCCACATTGCATCTCCCACTCATTGTGCCACAATGCTTCTCCCTCTCCTTGTACCACACTGCTTCTCCCTCCCCTTCTGCCACACTACTTCTCCCTCTCCTTATCCCACACTGCCATTCTCTTTTCCTGTGCCACACTGCTTCTCTCTATCTCTTTGTACGAAACTGCTTCTCTCTCTCCTTGTGCCACATTGCTTCCCCCTCTCCTTCTACCACAATGCATCTTCCTCTCCTTGTGCCACAATGCTTCTCCCTCTCCTTATACTACACTGTTTCAACATCTCTGTCTACAGCACTGCTTTTCCTTCTCCTTGGCCACACTGCTTCTCTCTCTTCCTGTGCCACACTGCTTCTCTCACTCTCCTTGTGCCACACTGATTCTACCTCTGCTTGTGCCACACTGCTTCTCCCTCTCCTTGTGCCACACTACTTTTATCTCTCCATGTGCTACAGTGTGTCTCCATCTCCTTGTGTAACAATGCTTCTCTCTCTCTTTCCATGACCACACTGATTGTTTCTCTCCTTGTGCCACGCTGTTTCTCTCCTTGCCCCACACTGCTTCTCCTTCTCCTTTTACCACACTGATTCTCCCTCTCCTTGTGACACACTGCTTCTCTCTCTCTTTCTCATTGTGCCACACCACTTCTCCTTTTCCTTGTGCCACACTGCTTCTCTCTCTTTCTCTTTCTCTCCTTATACCACACTGCTTCTCTCTCTCTCCTTGTGCCACACTGTTTCTCTCTCTGATTGTGCCACATTGCTTCTCCCTCTCTTTGTGCCACAACACTTTTCTCTCCCTTTCATTGTGCCACATTGCTTCTCCCTCTCCTTGTGCCACACTGCTTCTATCCCTTCTTGTGCTACACTATATCTCCATCTGCTTATGCCACAATGCTTCTCCCTCTTCTTGTGCCACACTGCTTGTCTCTCTCCTTGTGCCATACTGCATCTCCCACTCCTTGTGCCCCACTGACATTCTCTCTCTTTGTGCCACACTGCTTGTCTCTGTGCTTGGACCACACTGCTTCTTCCTCTGCTTATACCACACTACTTCTCCCTCTCCCTGTGCCACACTGCATCTCCATCTCCTTGTCCCACACTGCATTTCCCTCTCCTTGTGCCACACTGCTTCTCTCTCTCCCTGTGCCACACTGCTTCTCCCTCTCCTTGTGACCCACTGTTTTTTACTCTCTCTCTCTCCTTGTGCCACACTGCTTCATCCCTCTCCTTGTGCCACACTGCTTCTGTCTCTTTCTCTCTCCTTGCACCACACTGTTTCTCCCTCTGTTTTTTACCACACTGCTTCTTCCTCTCATTGTGCCATGGTGCTTCGCCTTCTCTTTGCGCCTCACTGCCTCTCTTTCCCTGTGCCACATTGCTGCTCCCTTTCATTGTGCCACACTGCTTCTCCCTCCCTTTGTGCCACACTGTTTCCCCCTCTCTGTCTCTCTCTCTCTCCTTGTGCCACACTGCTTCTCCCTCTCCTTGTGCCACAATGCTTCTCCCTCTGTTTGTGCCATACTGCTTCTCCCTCTCATTGTGCCACACTGCTTCTCCCTCCCCTTGTGCCACACTGCTTCTCCCTCTGTTTGTGCCCCATTGCTTCTCCCTCTCCATGTGCCACACCGATTCTCTCTCCTTTACTTGTCCCTCACTGCTTCTCCCTCTCCTTGTGCCACACTGCTTCTCCCTCTCCTTGTACCCCACTGTTCTCCATCTCCTTGTAATGCACTGCTTTTCCCTCTCCTTGTGCCACACTACTTCTTCCTCTGCTTGTGCCCCATTGCTTCTCCCCTCCTTGTGCTACACTGGTTCTCTCTCCCTTCCTTGTCCCTCACTGCTTCTCTCTCTCCTTGTGCCACACTGCTTCTATCACTCATTGTGCTACACTGTATCTCCCTCCGCTTATGCCACATTGTTTCTCCCTCTCCTTGTGCTACACTGCTTCTATTTCTCATTCTGCTACACTCTTTCTCCTTCTTCTTGTGCAACATTGCTTCTCTAACCCTCTCTTTTTCCTTGTGCCACACTGCTTCTCCCTCTCCTTGTACCACACTGCTTCTCCCTCTCTTTGTACCACACGATTTCTACTTCTCCTTGTGCCACATTGCTTCTCCTTCTCCTTGTACCACACTGCTTCTCCCCTCCTTCTGCCACATTGCATCCTCCTCTCCTTGTGCACAATGCTTCTCCCTCTCCTTGTACCACATTGTTTCACCCACTCATTCTGTAACACTGCTTCTCCTTTTCCTTGTACCACACTGCTTCTCTCTCTTCCTGTGCCACACTGCTATCTCTCTCGCTCTCTCTCCTTGTGCCACACCGTTTCTCTCTCTGCTTGTGCCACAATGCTTCTGCCTCTCCTTGTGCCACACTACTTTTATCTCTCCATGTGCTACACTGCTTCTCCATCTCCTTGTGTAACACTGCATTTCTCTCTCTTTCTTTGACCACACTGCTTGTCTCTGTCCTTGTTCATAGGTTCATAGATAGGTACTAGGCTATTGGCCCTAGGGTCTATATAAGCCTAGCCAAAAATGTACCCTGGCTTACATCACCTAAGAAAATAAATTTTCTGTGCCCCTGTCGAGCAGAGCCACAGAAGTGATCCCTGGGATAAATTTCCTATTTCCCATCCAATCATCAAGATTTTTCTTGAAGAGTGCTAATGAGGAGCTCTGTTTGACATAGATAGGTAGTCTGTTCCAGAGTATGGGAAGTCTCTGGGACAGGAATCTATCCCTCCAGCATGTTCTGTTTATTGTGGTGACAAGGTTTAGGTCCCAAGAGCATGTAGCTCTGAGGATTGGGATTTCTTTAAGTGGAGCATGTCCAACAGCTCTGGGTTTGACATAGCTTTGTATGTTAGGCAGATTGCCTCTGAGTAGGCGATATGTGATGGAGTAAAGCTGGAGTTTTTGAGGCAGTCTCGTGGGGCATCTGTTTGAGGCCAGTAATCCTCTTTGTGAGGTATTTCTGTGGCCTTTCCAGTTGTTGTAGATGTCTTGTGAGGTACATGCCAAAAGGGGCATCGTACTCTATAATGGGTCTAATGAGTGATGAGTAGAGGGGAACAATGACCTATTTTTTTCTGGATGAGAAACATTTTGTGATGAGGTGAGCCACATAGAAGGATCTCCTGACTACTGTGGCAATGTGATTATCAAACGAGAGACTACTGTCCACCTGTGTCCCAAGGTCTCTTATCACATTTTTGGCATTAAGTAGACTACCAGCTATGTGGTAGTTCATGGGTACAGAGTTTTTACCAAAGGGGATGACAATATACTTTTTGGCATTGAGCTTCAGGCCATGGCTTTGACACCAGGTATCTGTCTCAGTGAGGCCCTTTTGTAGTATGTCCACATCATTAGGAGTTTTAATTATGGCTCCGAGTTTGCAGTCATCTGCAAACTTTGTTAGCCAAAGACCTTCTGTGTTAGCCTGTACTTCAGAGAAGTAGATACCAAACAGGAGAGGACCCAGGACTGAACCCTGTGGTACTCCACTTGTCACTGGTCTGAAGTCGGATTTGGAGTCCGCTACTTTCACAGTGTGGGTTCTGTCTCTAAGTCAGTTGGCAACACATCTTTTGACATAGGGATTTATACCTAGTTTAGTGAGTTTATCTATAATTCCAGAGTAGGGGATGGTGTTGAAAGCCTTGGCGAGATCTAGATAAGCTGTGGGAACCACTTTACCCTCATCTATGGTTTTGGTGACTGCTTCAAAGAAGTCTATCAGGTTTAGAAGACATGATCTGTCTTTTACAAATCCGAACTGGGTAGGGTCTAGAGTTTGGAGATTACCAGTGTCTTTGTTTATGAGTTCCATGATGATACGTTCCATGGCCTTGCAGACCAGACTCATCAGGCTAATGTGGCGGTAGTTCCCGAGGTCCGTCATGGCTCCCCTTGTGCCACACTGCCTCGCTCTCTCTCCTTGGGCCACACTGCTTCTCCCTCTGCTTGTGCCACATTGCTTCTCCCTCTCCTTGTGTCACAATGCTTCTCTCTCCCTTTCCTTGTTCCACTGTGCTTCTCCCTCTCTTTGTGCCACACTGCTTCTCTCACTTCTTGTACACTGTGTCTTCCTCTGCTTATGACAAACTGCTTCTGCCTCTCCTTCTGCCACACTGCATCTCCCACTCCTTGTGCCACACTGATTCTCTCCCTCTCCTTGTGCCACACAGCTTGTCTCTTTCCTTGGACCACACTGCTTCTCCCTTTGCTTATACCACACTGCTTCTCCCTCTCTCTGTGCCTCACTGCATCTCCATCTCCTTGTACCACATTGCATCTTCCTCTCCTTGTGCCATGCTGCTTCTCCTTTTCTTTGCACCATACTGCTTCTATCTCCCCCTGTGCCACACTACTTAATCCCTCTCTTTGTGCCACATTGCTTCTGTCTCTTTCTCTCTCCTTGTGCCACACTGCTACTCCCTCTGTTTCTACCACACTGCTTCTCCCTCTCATTCTGCCATGGTGCTTCTCCTTCTCTTTCTGCCATACTCCTTCTCTCTCCCTGTGCCATACTGCTTCTCCCTCTTAGTGTGCTGCACTGTTTCTATCTCTCATTGTGCTACACTGTTTCTCCCTCAGCATATGCCACTCTGCTTCTCCCTCTCTTTGTGCCACACTGCTTCTATCTCTCCTTGTGCTACACTGTTTTGCCCTCTCTTTTTGCAACAATGTTTCTCTCTCTGATTGTGCCACAGTGCTTCTCCCTCTCCCTGTGCCATACTGCTTCTATCTCTCCTTGTGCCACAGTGCTTCTCCCTCTCCTTGTGCCACAGTGCTTCTCACCACTTCTCTCTCCTTGTGCCACACTGCGTCTCTCTCTCTCTCTCTCTCCTTCTGCCACACTGCTTTTCCCTCTGCTTGTGCTACATTGCTTCACCCCCTCCTTGTGCCACACTGCTTCTATCTCCCTTTCCTTGCATCACACTGATTCTCCCTCTCCTTGTGCTACACTGATTCTATCACTCCTTGTGCTACACTCTACTTCCCTCTGCTTATGCCACACTGCTTCTCCCTCTCCTTGTGCTACACTGCTTCAATCTCTCATTGAGCTACACTGTTTTTCCCTCTCCTTGTACCACACTGATTCTTCCTCTCCTTGTACCACAGTGCTTTTCCCTCTGCTTGTGCCACACTGCTTCTCCTTCTCTTTGTACTACACAACTTCTCTCTCTCCTTGTGCCACACTGCCTTCTCTCTCTCCTTGTACCACACTGCTTCTCGCTCTGTTTGTGTGACATTGCTTCACTCTCTCCTTATGCCACATCACTTCTCTCTAACTTTTCTTACACCACATTGCTTCTCCCTCTCCTTGTACCACAATGCTTCTATCACTCCTTGTGCTACACTCTATCACCCCATGCTTATGCCACACTGCTTCTCCCTCCCCTTGTACCACACTGCTTCTCCATCTCCTTGTACCACACTGTATCTTCCTCTCCTTGTGCCACATTGTTTCTCCCTCTCCTTGTACCACACTGCTTCTCCCTCTCCTTCTGCCACATTGCATCTCCCTCTCCTTGTGCCACAATGCTTCTCCCTCTCCTTGTACCACCACTGCTTCTCCCTCTCTTTCTGCCACACTGTTTTTCCCTCTACTTATGCCACACTACTTCTCTCTTTTCCTGTGCCACACTCGCCTTCTGCCACACTGCTTCTCCCTCTCCTTGTGCCACACTGCTTCCCCTCTCCTTCTGCCACATTGCATCTTCCTCTCCTTGTGCCACAATGCTTCTCCCTCTCCTTGTACTACACTGCTTCACCATCTCCTTCTGCAACACTGCTTCTTCTTGGCCACACTGCTTCTCTCTCTTCCTGTGCCACACTTCTTCTCTATCTCTCCTTGTGCCACACTGCTTCTCTTTCTCTCTCTCTCTTTGTGCCACACTGCCTCTCCCTTTCCTTGTGCCACACTATTTTATCTCCCCATGAGATGCACTGTTTCTCCATCTCCTGATGTAACACTGCTTCTCTCTCTCTCTCTCCTTGACCACACTGCTTGTCTCTTTCCTTCTGCCATGCTGTTTCTCTCTCTCCTTGCCACACACTGATTCTCCTTCTCCTTGTGCCACACTGCTTCTCCCTTCCCTTGTGCCACACTGCCTCTCTCTCTTTCTCTCTCTCCTTATGCCACACTGCTTCTCTCTGTCTCTCTCTCTCCTTGTGCCACACTGCTTCTCCCTCTGCTTGTGCTACATTGCTTCTCCCTCTCTTTGTGCACAACACGTCTCTCTCCCTTTCATTGTGCCACATTGCTTCCCCCTTTCCTTGTGCCACACTGATTCTCTCTCCCTTTCCTTGCGTCACACTGCTTCTCCCTCTAATTGTGGCATACTGCTTCTATCACTCCTTGTGCTACACTCTATGTCCCTCTGCTTATGCCACACTGCTTCTCCCTCTCCTTGTGCCACACAGCTTCTATCTCTCATTGTGCTACACAGTTTCTCCCTCTCATTGTACCACACTGCTTCTATCACTCCTTGTGCTACACTCTATCACCCTCTGCTTGTGCCACACTGCTTCTCCTTCTCTTTGTACTACACAACTTCTCTCTCTCTCTCTCTCCTTGTGCCACAATGCTTCCCTCTCTCTCCTTGTGCCACACTGCTTCTCCCTCTGCTTGTGCCACATTACTTTACCCTCTCCTTGTGCCACATCGCTTCTATCTAACTTTCCTTGCACCATACTGCTTCTCCCTCTCCTTCTGCCACAGTGCTTCTATCACTCCTTGTGCTCCACTCTTTCACCCTCTGCTTATGTCACACTGCTTCTCCCTCTCCTTGAACCCCACTGCTTCTCCCTTACCTTGTACCACACTGTTTCTCCCTCTCCTTGTGCCACATTTCTTCTCCCTCTCCTTGTACCACACTGCTTTTCCCTTTCCTTCTGCCACACTGCTTCTCCCTCTCCTTATCCCACACTGCTATTCTCTTTTCCTGTGCCACACTGCTTATCTCTATCTCTTTGTACCACACTGCTTCTCTCTCTCCTTGTGCCACATTGCTTCCCCCTCTCCTTCTGCCACATTGCATCTTCCTCTCCTTGTGCCACAATGCTTCTCCCTCTCCTTGTACTACACTGTTTCACCATCTCCTTCTGCAACACTGCTTCTCCTTCTCCTTAGCCACATTGCTTCTCTCTCTCCCTGTGCCACACTGCTTCTCTAGCTCTCCTTGTGCCACACTGCTTCTCTCTTTCTCTCTCCTCGCTCCACACTGCTTCTCCTTCTGCTTGTGCCACACTGCTTTTCCCTCTCCATGTGCCACACTACTTTTATCTCTTCATGTCCTACACTGTTTCTCCATCTCCTTGTGTAACACTGGTTCTCTCTCTTTTTCTTTGACCACACTGTTTGTCTCTCTCCTTGTGCCACACTGCTTCTCCCGCTCCTTGTGACACACTGCTTCTCTCTCTCTCTCTCTCTCTTTCTCTTTGTGCCACACTGCTTCTCCTTCTCTTTGTGCCACATTGTTTCTCTCTCATTCTCTCTCTCCATATGCCACACTGCTTCTCTCTCTCTCTCCTTGTGCCACACTGCTTTTCTCTCTGCTTGTGCCACATTGCTTCTCCCTCTCTTTGTGCCACAACACTTCTCTCTCTCTTTCATTGTGCCACACTGCTTCTCCCTCTCCTTGTGCCACACTGATTTTCTCTCTCTTTGTGCCACTCTGCTTGTCTTTCTCCTTGGGCCACACTGCTTCTCCCTCTTCTTATACCACACTACTTCTCCCTCTCCCTGTGCCACATTGCATCTCCATCTCCTTGTCCCATGTTGCATTTCCCTCTCCTTGTGCTGCAATGCTTCTGTCTCTCTCCTTGTGCCACACGGCTTCTCCCTCTCCTTGTGCCATGCTGCTTCTCCTTCTCTTTGTGCCACACAGCTTCTCTCTCTCCCTGTGCCACACTGCTTCTCCCTCACCTTGTGCCACACTGCTTCTGTCTCTTTCTCTCTCCTTGTACCACACTGTTTCTCCCTCTGTTTTTTACCACACTGCTTCTCCCTCTCATTGTGCCATGGTGCTTCTCCTTCTCTTTGTGCCACATTACCTCTCTTTACCTGTGGCACACTGCTTCTCCTTCTCATTGTGCCACACTGCTTCTTCCTCCCTTTGTGCCACACTGCTTCCCCCCTCTCTCTCTCTCTCTCTCCTTGTGCCACACTGCTTCTCCCTCTCCTTGTACCCCACTGCTTCTCCCTCTCATTGTGCCACACTACTTCTCCCTCCCCTTGTGCCACACTGCTTCTCCCTCTGTGCCTCATTGCTTCTCCCTCTCCTTGTGCCACACTGCTTCTCTCTCCCTTTCCTTGTCCCTCACTGCTTCTCCCTCCCCTTGTAATGCACTGCTTTTCCCTCTCCTTGTGCCACAGTACTTCTCCCTCTGTTTGTGCCCCATTGTTTCTCCCTCTCCTTGTGCCACACTGCTTCTCTCTCCCTTTCCTTGTCCCTCACTGCTTCTCCCTCTCCTTGTGCCACACTGCTTCTATCACTCCTTGTGCTACAATGTATCTCCCCCACTTATGCCACATTGTTTCTTCCTCTCCTTGTGCCACACCGCTTCTATTTCTCACTGTGCTACACTCTTTCTCCTTCTCCTTGTGCAACATTGCTTCTCTATCCCTCTCTTCTCCTTGTGCCACACTGCTTTTCCCTCTCCTTGTACCACACTGCTTCTCACTCACTTTGTGCCACACTATTTTTACCTCTCCTTGTGCCACATTGCCTCTCCCTCTCCTTGTACCACATTGCTTCTCCATCTCCTTCTGCCCCATTGCATCTTCCTCTCCTTGTGCCACAATGCTTCTCCCTTTCCTTGTACCACAATGCTTCACCCTCTCCTTCTGCTACACTGCTTCTCCTTCTCCTTGTGCCACACTGCTTCTCTCTTCCTGTTACACTGCTTCTCTCTCTCTCCTTGTGCCACACCATTTCTCCCTCTGCTTGTGCCACACTGCTTCTCCCTATCCTTGTGCCACACTACTTTTATCTCTCCATGTGCTACACTGTTTCTCCATCTCCTTGTGTAACACTGCTTCTCTCTCTCTCTGTCTTTGACCACACTGCTTATTTCTCTCCTTGTGCCACATTGTTTCTCTCTCTCTCTCTCCTTGTCCCATACTGCTTCTCCTTTTCCTTGTGCCACACTGCTTCTCCCTCTCATTGTGACACACGGTTTCTCTCTCTTTCGTGTTGTGCCATAGTGCTTATCTTTTTCATTGTGCAACACTGCTTCTCTCCCTCTCTCCTTGTGCCACACTGCTTCTCTCTCTGCTTGTGCCACATTGCTTCTCCCTCTCCCTGTGTCACAATGCTTCTCTCTCCTTTTCCTTGTTCCATTGTGCTTCTCCCTCTCTTTGTGCCACACTGCTTCTATCATGTCTTGTGCTACACTGTGTATCCCTCTGCTTATGCCACACTGCTTCTCCCTCTCCATCTGCCACACTGCATCTCCCTTTCCTTGTGCCACAATGCTTCTCCCTCTCCTTGTGCCACATGGCTTCCCCCTCTCCATGGGCCATCCTGCTTCTCATTCTTTTTGCACTACACTGCTTCTCTCTCTCACTGTGCCACACTGCTTCATCCCTCTCCTTGTGCTACACTGCTTCTGTCTCTTTCTCTCTCCTTGTGCCACACTGCTTCTCCCTCTGTTTCTATCACACTTCTTCTCCCTCTCATTGTGCCATGGTGCTTTCCTTCTCTTTCTGCCATACTCCCTCTCTCTCCCTGTGCCACACTGCTTCTCCCTCTCTGTGTGCTGCACTGTTTCCATCTCTCATTGTGTTACACTGTTTTTCCCTCTGCTTATGCCACATTGCTTCTCCCTCTCCTTGTGCCACACTGCTTCTCTCTCCCTTTCCTTGTCTATCACTGCTATTCCCTCTCCTTGTGCCACACTGCTTCTCCCTCTCCTTGTACCCCACTGCTTCTCCCTCCCCTTGTAATGCACTGCTTTTCCCTCTCCTTGTGCCACAGCACTTCTCCATCTGTTTGTGCCCCATTGTTTCTCCCTCTCTTTGTGCCACACCGCTTCTCTCTCCCTTTCCTTGTCCCTCACTGCTTTTCCCTCTCCTTGTGCCACACTGCTTCTATCACTCCTTGTGCTACAATGTATATCCCCCGCTTATGCTACATTGTTTCTTCCTCTCCTTGTGCCACACCACTTCTATTTCTCATTGTGCTACACTCTTTCTCCTTCTCCTTGAGCAACATTGCTTCTCTATCCCTCTCTTCTCCTTGTGCCACACTGCTTTTCCCTCTCGTTGTACCACACTGCTTCTCACTCACTTTGTGCCACACTATTTTTACCTCTCCTTGTGCCACATTGCTTCTCCCTCTCCTTGTACCACACTGCTTCTCCATCTCCTTCTGCCCCATTGCATCTTCCTCTCCTTGTGCCACAATGCTTCTCCTTTTCCTTGTACCACACTGCTTCACCCTCTCCTTCTGCTACACTGCTTCTCCTTCTCCTTGTGCCACACTGCTTCTCTCTCTTCCTGTGCCACACTGCTTCTCTCTCTCTCTCCTTGTGCCACACCATTTCTCCCTCTGCTTGTGCCACACTGCTTCTCCCTCTCCTTGTGCCACACTACTTTTATCTGTCTATGTGCTACACTGTTTCTCCATCTCCTTGTGTAACACTGCTTCTCTCTCTCTTTCTTTGACCACACTGCTTGTCTCTCTCCATGTGCCACATTGTTTCTCTCTCTCTCTCCTTGTCCCGTACTGCTTCTCATTTTCCTTGTGCCACACTGCTTCTCCCTCTCCTTGTGACACACTGCTTCTCTCTCTTTCTTGTTGTGCCATAGTGCTTATCATTTTCCTTGTGCAACACTGCTTCTCTCTCTCTCTCCTTATGACACACTGCCTCTCTCTCTCTCTCTCTCTCTCTCTCTCTCTCTCTCCTTGTGCCACACTGCTTCTCTCTCTGCTTTTGCCACATTGCTTCTCCCTCTCCCTGTGTCACAATGCTTCTCTCTCTTTTTCCTTGTTCCATTGTGCTTCTCCCTCTCTTTGTGCCACACTGCTTCTATCATGTCTTGTGCTACACTGTGTCTCCCTCTGCTTATGCCACACTGCTTCTCCCTCTCCGTCTGCCACACTGCATCTCCCTTTCCTTGTGCCACAATGCTTCTCCCTCTCCTTGTGCCACATGGCTTCTCCCTCTCCATGGGCCATCCTGCTTCTCCTTCTCTTTGCACCACACTGCTTCTCTCTCTCACTGTGCCACACTGCTTCATCCCTCTCCTTGTGCCACACTGCTTCTGTCTCTTTCTCTCTCCTTGTGCCACACTGCTTCTCCCTCTGTTTCTACCACACTTCTTCTCCCTCTTGTTGTGCTGTGGTGCTTTCCTTCTCTTTCTGTCATACTCCCTCTCTCTCCCTGTACCACACTGCTTCTCCCTCTCAGTGTGCTGCACTGTTTCCATCTCTCATTGTGTTACACTGTTTCTCCCTCTGCTTATGCCACACTGCTTCTCAATCTCTTTGTGCCACACTGCTTCTATCTCCTTGTTCTACACTGTTTTGCCCTCTCTTTTTGCCACAATGTTTCTCTCTCTGATTGTGCCACAGTGCTTCTCCCTCTTCCTGTGCCATACTGCTTCTATCTCTCCTTGTGCCACAGTGCTTCTCCCTCTCCTTGTGTGATACTGCTTCTCTCTGTCTTTCTCCTTGTGCCACACTGCTTCTCCCTCTCCTTGTTCCACACTGTTTCTCCCTCTCATTGTGCCACAGTGCTTCTCACTGCTTCTCTCTCTCTCCTTGTGCCACACTGCTTCTCTCTCTATCTCCATGTGCCACACTGCTTCTCCCTCTGCTTGTGCCACACTGCTTCTATCTCTCATTGTGCTACACTGTTTCTCCCTCTCCTTGTATCACACTGCTTCTCCCTCTCCTTGTGCCACAGTGCTTCTCCCTCTGCTTGTGCTACACTACTTCTCTCTCTATCTCCTTGTGCCACACTGCTTCTCCCTCTGCTTGTGCCACACTGTTTCCATCCCTCATTGTGCTACACTGTTTCTCCCTCTGCTTATGCCACACTGCTTCTCCCTCTCTTTGTGCCACACTGCTTCTATCACTCCTTGTGCTACACTCTATCTCCCTCTGCTTATGCCACACTGCTTCTTCCTCTCCTTGTGCCACACTGATTCTATCTCTCATTGTGCTACACCATTTTTCCCTCTCCTTGTACCACATTGCTTCTACTTCTCCTTGTGCCACAATGCTTCTCCCTCTGCTTGTGCCACACTGCTTCTCCTTCTCTTTGTAAATCCAAGAAAAACGTAAATGACTTGTAAAAACGCCCAAAACCGATACACTTGTAGAACTCAGGTTTATTGCTTGAAAATCGACCAAGTACTAAGCACTTTCTCCCAAACAGTGGGCATCATCAGAGTACAATGTCACTCATAAAATTCTCAGTTTAAATAGGTGCATCAATAAATAATTATTCAATTAGTTAATTAATTAATTAAGCACTTCTATTTGATGCTGAGACACCTAATATGTAAAATCATGATAAAAATGATCAAATAGAAGTGCTTAATTAATTAACTAATCGATTTTCAAGCAATAAACCTGAGTTCTACAAGTGTATTTGGTTCGTCTTGTATGTTCTCCTTCTCTTTGTACTACACAACTTCTCTCTCTCTCTCTCTCTCTCCTTGTGCCACACCACTTATCTCTCTCTCTCTCTCTCTCTCTCTCCTTCTGCCACACTGCTTCTCCCTCTGCTTGTGCCACATTGCTTCACTCTTTCCTTGTGTCACATCACTTCTCTCAAATGTTTCTTGCACCACACTGCTTCTCCCTCTCCTTGTGCCACATGGCTTCTATCACTCCTTGTGCTACACTCTCTCATCCTATGCCTATGCCACACTGCTTCTCCCTCTCCTTGTACCACACTGCTTCTCCCTCTCCTTGTACCACACTGTTTCTCCCTTCCTTGTGCCACATTGCTTCTATCACTCCTTGTGCTACACTCTCTCATCCTATGCTTATGCCACACTGCTTCTCCCTCTCCTTGTACCACACTGCTTCTCCCTCTCCTTGTACCGCACTGTTTCTCCCTTCCTTGTGCCACATTGTTCCTCCCTCTCCTTGTACCACACTGCTTCTCCATCTCCTTCTGCCACATTGCATCTCCCTCTCCTTGTGCCACAATGCTTCTCCCTCTCCTTGTACCACACTGCTTCTCCCCCTCCTTGTACCAAACTGCTTTCCCCTCTCCTTCTGCCACATTGTGTCTTTCTCTCCTTGTGCCACAATGCTTCTCCCTCTCCTTGTACTACACTGCTTCACCATCTCCTTCTGCAACACTGCTTCTCATTCTCCTTGCCAACACTGCTTCTCTCTCTTCCTGTGCCACACTGCTTCTCTATCTCTCCTTGTGCCACATTGCTTCTCTCACTCTCTCTCTCCTCCTTGTGCCACACTGCTTCTCCCTCTGCTTGTGCCACACTGCTTCTCCCTTTCCTTGTGCCACACTACTTTTATCTCTCCATGTGCTACACTGTTTCTCCATCTCCTTGTGTAACACTGCTTCTCTCTCTCTTTCCTTGACCACACTGCTTGTCTCTCTCCTTGTGCCATGCTGTTTCTCTCTCTCCTTGCCCCACACTGCTTCTCCTTTTCCTTGTGCCACACTGTTTCTCCCTCTCCTTGTGCCATACTGCTTCTCTCTCTTTCTCTCTCTCTTTATGCTGCACTGCTTCTCTCTGTTTCTCTCTCTCCTTGTGCCACACTGCTTCTCCTTCTGCTTGTGCCACATTGCTTCTCCCTCTCTTTGTGCCACAACACTTCTCTCTCCCTTTCATTGTGCCACATTGCTTCTCCCTCTCTTTCTGCCACACTGCTTCTATCACTTCTTGTGCTACACTGTATCTCTCTCTGCTTATGCCACACTGCTTCTCCCTCTCCTTGTGTCACGCTGCTTGTCTCTCTCCTTGTGCCATATTACATGTCCCACTCCTTGTGCCACACCAATTCTCTCTCTCTCGTTGTGCCACATGGCTTGTTTCTCTCCTTGGGTCACACTGCTTCTCTCTCTGCTTATACCACACTGCTTCACCCTCTCCCTGTGCCGCACTGCATCTCCATCGCTTTGTAACACATTGCATTTCCATCTCCTTGTGCCACAATGCTTCTCCCTCTCCTTGTACCACATGGCTTCTCCCACTCCTTATGCCATGCTGCTTCTCCTCCTCCTTGTGCCACACTGCTTCTCTCTCTCCCTGTGCCACACTGCTTCTCCCTCTCCTTGTGCCACACTGTTTTTTACTCTGTGTGTGTCTCTCTCTTCTTGTGCCACACTGCTTGTGTCTCTTTTTCTCTCCTTGTACCACACTGTTTCTCCCACTGTTTTTTACCACACTGCTTCTCCCTCTCATTATGGCATCATTCTTCTCCTTCTCTTTGTGCCACTCTGCCTCTCTTTCCCTGTGTCACACTGCTTCTCCCTCTCTTTGTGCCACACTGCTTCTCTCTCTCTCCTTGTGCCACACTGCTTCTCCCTCTGTTTGTACCATACTGCTTCTCCCTCTGCTTGTGCCACTGCTTTTCCCTCTCCTTGTACCACATTGCTTCTCCCTCTCCTTGTGCCACAACACTTCTCCCTCTGCTTGTGCCACACTGCTTCTCTCTCTATCTCCTTGTGCCACACTGCTTTTCCCTCTGCTTGTGCTACACCGTTTCCATCTCTCATTGTGCTACACTGTTTCTCCCTCTGCTTATGCCACACTGCGTCTCCCTCTCTTTGTGCCACATGGCTGCTATCTCTCCTTGTGCTACACTGTTTTGCCCTCTCTTTTTGCAACAATGTTTCTCTCTCTGATTGTGCCACAGTGCTTCTCCCTCTCCCTGTGCCACACTGCTTCTATCACTCCTTGTGCTACACTCTATCTCCCTCTGCTTATGCCATGCTGCTTCTTCCTCTCCTTGTACCACACTGCTTCTATCTCTCCTTGTGCCACAGTACTTCTCCCTCTGCTTGTGCCACACTGCTTCTCCTTATCTTTGTACTGCACAACGTCTCTCTCTCTCTCTCTCTCCTTGTGCCACACTGCTTCACTCTCTCTCTCTCTCTCTCCTTGTGCCACACTGCTTCTCTCTCTGCTTGTGCCACATTGCTTCACTCTTTCTTTGTGCCACATCACTTCTCTTAAACTTTTCTTGCACCACACTGCTTCTCCCTCTCCTTGTGCCACACTGCTTCTTTCACTCCTTGTGCTACACTCTATCACCCTCTGCTTATGCCACACTGTTTCTCCCTCTCCTTGTACCACACTGCTTCTCCCTCTCCTTGTACCACACTGTTTTGCCTTTCCTTGTGCCACATTGTTTCTCCCTCTCTTTGTACCACACTGCTTCTCCATCTCCTTCTGCCACATTGCATCTCCCTCTCCTTGTGCCACAATGCTTCACCTTCTCCTTGTACCACACTGCTTCTCCCTCTCCTTATGCCACACTGCTTCTCTCTTTTCCTGTGCCACACTGCTTCTCTCTATCTCTTTGTACCACACTGCTTCTCCCTTTCCTTGTACCACACTGCTTCTCTCTCTCCTTCTGCCACATTGCATCTCCCTCTCCTTGTACTACACTGCTTCACCATCTCCTTCTGCAACACTGCTTCTCTTTCTCCTTGCCAACACTGCTTCTCTCTCTTCCTGTGCCACACTGCTTCTTTATCTCTCCTTGTGCCACACTGCTTCTCTCTCTCTCTCTCCTCCTTGTGCCACACTGCTTCTCCCTCTGCTTGTGTCACACTGCTTCTCCCTCTCTTTGTGCCACAACATTTCTCTCTCCCTTTCATTGTGCCACATTGCTTCTCCCTCTCCTTGTGCCACACTGCTTCTATCACTTCTTGTGCTACACTGTATCTCCCTCTGCTTATGCCACACTGCTTCTCCCTCTTCTTGTGCCACACTGCTTATCTCTCTCCTTGTGCCATACTGCATGTCCCACTCCTTATGCCACACCGATTCTCTCTCTCTTTGTGACACACTGCTTGTTTCTCTCCTTGGGCCACACTGCTTCTCCCTCTGCTTATACCACACTGCTTCTCCCTCTCCCTGTGCCATACTGCATCTCCATCTCTTTGTAACACATTGCATTTCCATCTCCTTGTGCCACAATGCTTCTCCCTCTCCTTGTACCACATGGCTTCTCCCTCTCCTTGTGCCATGCTGCTTCTCCTCCTCTTTGTGCCACACTGCTTCTTTCTCTCCATGTGCCACACTGCTTCTCCCTCTCCTTGTGCCACACTGTTTTTTACTCTCTCTCTCTCTCCTTGTGCCACACTGTTTCATCCCTCTCCTTGTGCTACACTGCTTCTGTCTCTTTTTCTCTCATTGTACCACCCTGTTTCTCCCCCTGTGTTTTACCACACTGCTTCTCCCTCTCATTGTGCCATGGTTCTTCTCCTTCTCTTTGTGCCACACTGCCTCTCTTTCCCTGTGCCACACTGCTTCTCCCTCTCATTGTGACACACTGCTTCTCCCTCCCTTTGTGCCACACTGCTTCCTCTCTCTCTCTCTCTCTCTCCTTGTGCCACACTGCTTCTCCCTCTGTTTGTACCACACTTCTTCTCCCCCTGCTTGTGCCACTGCATTCCCCTCTCTTTGTGTCACACTGTTTCTATCTCTCATTTTGCTACACTGTTTCTCCCTCTGCTTATGCCACACTGCTTCTATCTCTCCTTGTGCCACAGTGCTTCTCCCTCTCCTTGTGTCATGCTGGTTCTCTCTATTTGCCATAAAGGTACACATTTTAGGAAAAAAACACAAAAATCTGGACATTCTGTGAAAATCTGTACAGTTGAGAGGTATGCTCTCTTTCCTTGTGCCACACTGCTTCTCTCTCTCTCTTCTTGTGCCACACTGCTTTTCCCTTTGCTTATGCCACATTGCTTCTCCTTCTCCTTGTGCCACACCACTTTTCTCTCCCTTTCCTTGTGCCACATTGCTTCTCCCTCTCCTTCTGCCACACTGCTTCTTCCTCTCCTTGTGCCACACTGCTTCTATCTCTAATTGTACCACATGTTCTTCCTCTCCTTGCAGTGCACTGCTTCTCCCTCTCCTTCTGCCACATTGCATCTCCCTCTCCTTGTACCACACTGCTTCTCTTTCTCTCTCTCCTTCTGCCACACTGCTTCTCCCTCTCCTTATGCCACACTGCTTCTCTCTCTCTCTCTCCTTGTTTCTCACTGCTTCTCCCTCTGCTTGTGCCACACTACTTTTATCTCTCCATGTGCTACACTGTTTCTCTCTGTCCTTGTGTAGCACTGCTTCTCCCTCTCTCTCTCCATGTGCCACACTGCTTCTCCTTCTCTTTGTGCCACATTGCATCTCCCTCTCCTTGTGTCACAATGCTTCTCCCTCTCCTTGTACCACACTGCTTCTCCCTCTCCTTCTGTCACGCTGCTTTTCCCTCTCCTTATGCCACACTGTTTCTCTCTCTTCCTATGCCACACTGGTTCTCTTTCCCTCCTTCTGCCACACTGCTTCTCCCTCACCTTGTGCCACACTGCTTCTCTCTTTCTCTCCTTGTGCCACACTGCTTCTCCCTCTGCTTGTGCCACGCTACGTTTATCTCTCCATGTGCTACACTTTTTCTCCCTCTCCTTGTGTAGCACTGCTTCTCTCTCTCTCTATCTCCTTGTGCCACACTGCTTCCCCTTCTCTTTGCGCCACACTTCTTCTCACTCTCCTTGTGCCACACTGATTCTCTCTCTCACCTTGTATCACACTGCTTGTCTCTCTCCTTGTGTCATACTATTTCTCTCTCTTCTTGTCCCACAATGCTTCTCCTTCTCCTTGTGCCACACTGATTCTCCCTCTCCTTGAGCCAAACAAATTCTATCACTCCTTGTGTTACACTGATTCTCCCTCTGCTTATGCTACACTGCTTTTGTCTCTCATTGTGTTACACTGTTTCTCCCTCTCCTTATGGAACACTGCTTCTCAATCTCTCTCTTTCTCCTTGTGCCACACTGCTTCTCCCTCTCCTTGTACCACACTGCTTCTCCCTCTCTTTGTACCACACTGTTTCTCCCTCTTCTTGTGCCACGTTATTTCTCCCTCTCCTTGTACCACACTGCTTCTCCCTTTCCTTCTGCCACATTGCATCTCCCTCTCCTTCTGCCACATTGTTTCTCCCTCTCCTTATGCCACACTGCTTCTCTCTCTTCCTGTGCCACACTGCTTCTCTCCCTCTCCTTGTGCCACACTGCTTCTCTCTCTCTCCTTGTGTCACACTGCTTATCCCTCTGCTTGTGCCAAACTACTTTTATCTCTCCATGTACTACACTGTTTCTCCTTCTGCTTGTGTAGCACTGCTTCTCTTTCTCTCTCTCCCTCTCCTTGTGCCACACTGTTTCTTCTTCTCTTTGTGACACACTACTTCTCTCACTCTCTCTCTCTCCTTGTGCCACTCTGATTCTCTCTCTCCTTGTCAAACAATATTTCTCATTCTCCTTGTACCACACTGCTTCTCCCTCTCCTTGTGCCAGACTGTTTCTATCACTCCTTGTGCTACACTGTATCTCCCTCAGCTTATGCCACACTGATTCTCCCTCTCCTTGTGCCACACTGCTTCTATCTCTCATTGTGCTACACTGTTTCTCCCTCTCCTTGTGCATCTCTGCTTCTCTATCTCTCTCTTTCTCCTTGTGCCACACTGCTTTTCCTTCACCTTTTACCACACTGCTTCTCCTTGTACCACACTGCTTCTCTCTCTCCTTCTGCCACATTGCATCTCACTCTCCTTGTGCAACAATTCTTCTATTCTTCTCCCTCTCCTTGTACTACACTGCTTCTCCCTCTCTTTGTGCCATGCTGCATCTCTTTCTTTCTCTCTCTCCTTATGCCACACTGCTTCTCTCTGTCTCTCTCTCCTTGTGCCACACTGCTTCTCCCTCTGCTTGTGCCACATTGCTTCTCCCTCTCTTTGTGCCACAACACTTCTCTCTCCCTTTCATTGTGCCACATTGCTTCTCCCTCTCCTTGTGCCACACTGCTTCTCTCTCCCTTTCCTTGCATCACACTGCTTCTCCCTCTCCTTGTGCCACACTGCTTCTCTCTCTCTTTCCTTGCATCACACTGTTTCTCCCTCTCCTTGTGGAACACTGCTTCTCCATTGCTCTCTTTCTCCTTGTGCCACACTGCTTCTCCCTCTTCTTGTACCACACTGCTTCTCCTTCTCTCTTTGTACCACACTCTTTCTCCCTCTTCTTGTGCCACATTGTTTCTCCCTCTCCTTGTACCATACTGCTTCTCCCTTTCCTTTTGCCACATTGCATCTCCCTCTCCTTCTGCCACACTGATTCTCTCTCTTCCTGTGCTACACTGCTTCTCTCCCTCTCCTTGTGCCACACTGCTTCTCTTTTTCTCCTTGTGTCACACTGCTTCTCCCTCTGCTTGTGCCAAACTACTTTTATCTCTCCATGTACTACATTGTTTCTCCCTCTGCTTGTGTAGCACTGCTTCTCTTTCTCCCTCTCCCTCTCCTTGTGCCACACTGCTTCTCCTTCTCTTTGTGCCACACTTCTCTCACTCTCTCTCTCCTTGTGCCACACTGCTTGTCTCTCTCCTTGTCACACAATGTTTCTCATTCTCCTTGTGCCACACTGCTTCTCCCTCTCCTTGTGCCAGACTGCTTCTATCACTCCTTGTGCTACACTGTATCTCCCTCAGCGTATGCCGCACTGCTTCTCCCTCTCCATGTGCCACACTGCTTCTATCTCTCATTGTGCTACACTGTTTCTTCCTCTCCTTGTGCAACTCCGCTTCTCTATCTCTCTCTTTCTCCTTGTGCCACACTGCTTTTCTTTCTCCTTGTACCACACTGCTTCTCCCTCTCCTTGTACCACACTGTTTCTCCCTCTCCTTGTGCCACACTGCCTCTCCCTCTCCTTGTACCACACTGCTTCTCTCTCTCCTTCTGCCACATTGCATCTCCCCCTCCTTGTACCACAATGCTTCTCCCTCTTTTTGTACCACACTGTTTCTTCCTCTCCTTCTGACACACTGCTTCTCCCTCTCCTTATGCCACACTATGTCTCCCTCATCCTGTACCACAATGCTTCTCTCTTTCCTTCTGCCACACTGCTTCTCCCTCTCTTTCTGCTACACTGCTTCTCTCTCCTTCCTTGTGCCACACTGCTTCTCCCTCTGCTTGTGCCAAACTGCTTCTCCCTCTCCTTGTGCCACAATACTTTTATCTCTCCATGTACTACACTGTTTCTCCCTCTCCTTGTGTAACACTGCTTATCTCACTCTCTCTCTCCCTCTCTTCTTGTGCCACAGTGCTTATCTCTCTCCTTGTACCACACTGCTTGTCTCTCTCCTTGTGCCACACCATTTCCTCTCTCTCCTTGCCCCACACTGCTTCTCCTTCTCCTTGTGCTACACTGCTTCTCCCTCTCCTTGGTGTATACCCATTGTCATTGAACCTGCAGCAGTTGCATTCACTCAGCTGCTAAAACAGCCAGAAGAATCATCTCAAGTACCAGTCTCTGTAATTCCATTTGGACATTGATATCATCCTATGATGTCCTTTGTCTGCCTACAATGCATGTATAATACCTGTTAGGCTGTCTCTAGGCTGCATTTCAGCAGCACAGAAAGCTGCCACTATAATTTCCTTGGACATATAGGTTTACCAGATTCCTTTTACTCTACACTCTTTATTCAGCTGTGACATGCACATTTTAGTGTAGTTGTCATAAGAGCTCATTTCTACTGCTACGTAAACTAAACTGGCTAAAAAAATAAAATAAATAGTGTGTAAGATTAAACTTCTGTATATTTTACCTTCTGGCTGAGAGGGTGCATATATACATTTGGTAACAAAGCTGCTTTTGACTTAATGCATTCAGTTCTTATAGCCCTACCAACTGCCACCAAATGTCACTGATGTCACCACTGCCTCCAAAAGTGATGGAGCCATTTGGCACTGCATGGTTTGAATTCCACAACTTCTGACCACCCAAGTATGTGAGGAACAGGTGCTATAATCCTTACATTTTTTCAGTGTCCCAAAAATGGCTACCAGAGAGAGAGAAATGGTTTCTCAACTCATACCACTGGTATCCAATAAATTAAAGATAATTAAAAAAATGCAGATAAATCTGATTCAATAATCAGTTCACCAATATGCACTGCTGCATTGGGTATCAGCCTGCAATACCCACACTCAGACTAAGCTGAGCCTTTAGACTTGGAGTTTAGGCCACTTTATCACCACTCTTTCTGTTAATCAAAGTATCTTCTAGTGCCCTTAATCCAAATGTATCTGACTTATAAACAAATTATTATTTACACACACACACACACATGCATAATTTCTTGGGATGGCTGGTGGAATGCTCCAATTAACTACAACTTTTATCCTGTAGTGGTAGTGCTATTATCACCCTGGATCAATTGCATCATGCATTGGCCACTCTTGACTTAGCCAAATATTAATTATAAAAATTATATTTCACTGTTAGGGTCTATTTTTAGAAGATCAAAAGACCAGATTATCGAAAATGAGAACATCAAATCTCAGAATGTTGAACAGGCCTCTACGATGGAAGCTTTTTTTGTGGTTGGGTATTTACCCTTCCCCTGCAAAAAAATAAAACATAAACAAATAAATAAATACAAGCCACAAGATCTTAAGTATGAATAAATAATAAAAGAAAATAATTAAAAACAGTGTAAACATATTAAATATGCAGAAGTAAATAATGCACAAGGAAAGTATCAATCATGCAAGACAAACAGTTTAAAGGAAACCTGATCTACAGTTAAATAAGTACTATAGCCTTCTCTACCAGATGGAAATAACAGATCTTCAGCAATGCTAAGTACTAAGATATACAAGGCCACATTACAACCACAATCCTTCAGTAATGTGTCACCATAGCCTCAAGCTAGACTGATTTGATGCTGGTTTTAGTTCAACATATATTTTTGTGAATAATTCATGTTTCTAGAGAAAATTTGGTGGGGGGGAGTGCATCAGATTACACCACTAAGTTTTCCATGCAACAGAAGAAAGGCTAAATATATTTCTTTCCACATTCACTCTCTAACATGCAACATACAACTTTTTCATCTGAACACTAATGACTGCTTCCTTTTGAAGACTCCTGTAATTGCATTTTTATGACATCTTTTCTTTCTCAATTCAAACTCTTGTGTTACTTCATTGCATGCCAACAATAATGTCCTTCCTGAGAAACTGAAGTTCACATTTCATTTACAAGATTCATATTTTTTCTTTTGCCTTTCATCTCCTTTTTTCATTAACCGAAGAAAGTCACAAGGTTAGACATTCTTATGACACAGGAAACACACATTTTTCAGAGTTCACAAAGTTTAAATAAAACTTTAAAAGTGAGCCACTATTATGGAATAGGAAAGAAAAAATATATCACATTTTAAATAAGTTTTAATACCTTGACATCACACCTGGCTAATAAAATCTTGCTAGGATCCATGATTTGTGTCTGTTGCAAGGTACCTTCCTAGAACAGGAGTATGCAGTAACCTTATTACTTGGTTTCTGAAATATTCGGGCACTAATAGTTAAGGTACTCTTTCCTTTCTGTCTTTGCTTACTTTGTGCAATAATTTATTTTGTAATTTAAAGTGTAGGTAAGAAGTGGGAATGTTTTGTTCATCTTCTTCTGACACAACTCTGCCAATATTCTCTTTCTTCTTAAAGCATTGTCTTCCCATTGTGCCTTTTTAAAGTGTATCTAGCTTACCTGGAGGGAGCTCAGTTCTGGAGCTCCATCAGAGTCAGTCTGTCATGAGGTGGAAGAGACAGTGTACCAATATAGGTACTGGAGTCAAAGTGTCTAACTCTCCTCCTAAGAGACAACTCATTCTAACATCTTTACTGCCATTTGCTGTCTCTACGTACTTAGTTCTTCTTCTCCTTAATGAACTTGATGAATAGAATTGTTGTACTTTTGCATAGAGCTTCACATAGCTTCTAGTATTTTATCTGAACAGGGAGTATAATTAGGACTCTATTCAAAATCATCTTGTCTCTCAGTACATACTACCCTCCTTTTTCATCTCTTTTCTTCTGTGTGCCGTTCTGTCTTTCTCTCAGCATGAGTGAGCAGCACTGTCTCAATTTCTTTTTCTTTGCTAGGCTACTGCTCATCAGCAAAGCATTTATCTTCAGTTTTACTGTTTTCCGCATTTGCAGATAAAGATTTTACTGTGTAACTCCCTTCCTCTTACTGGTTCTTCTCTTGCAAACTACTCTGCCATAGATGTACACTGGCATATCTCAATAGATGGTGTAAGTTTTTCCCTTCTATGTATCCTTAGCCAAAATTTGTACTTTTAGTATTCTGTGACACTGTGCCTTGTTCTTTGTTTGGATTCATATAATTTAATGAATGTGTTTGGTGATTACTCTCCCCTTTTTTCTAGGTTAGTCAGTGGTGTATCTGTAGGCTTATTCTTTTGGTGGGTCCTATTCCCACAGAAATAACATGGCTTGCCAAAAGGATTACATTATTCCCATTACCTCAACAAATAAAATAGAGAAAGTCTTTTTCTATTATATAATGATGAAGGGTGAAAATCTTCATGGAATGCATGGCTAGGCTTCTAAATATCCTCACAGATCAATACTCTAGTAGGTATCTATGAACTTATGGGTTAAATTGGGAACTCCAGTAACCAGATGAGCTATGTTTCCAAACACAGTTTATAGTTCTTCTTGAGAAATGGGATTCTATTTCTTACCACCTTGAATATGGACTACTTCAATTGCTTTTTTTAGTAATGGCCTTCATTTTGCATACATAGTGGTCCTTTATAAGTGTAACTGTACTAGGTGAGAGCAGCAGTCTTTGCAGTTCCCTGACATAAGGTATGACATTACATTTAAGTAAGTTTTCAGTAGCATAACAGCAGAAAGCTGATGTAACTATTATGGCTGATGAATAATCACATTCCATATATTTAAAATCATCACCAGCATGCTTTTCTCTGGTTACAGTGTTGCCATTACTAGTACAACATCTATATTACCCCTTTTCATTTACTTAAACCTGAGTATGTCTACAGTTGATATTTTCTCTTTTTTACCATAGGTATAGGCCATTCATTTTAAAACATAGTTTCATTGCATAGCAATCTCTCTACCAGTTCAATAAATTTTTAATGTGCTTAGAGTCAGTTTGAAACACTCACTTTCTTAAAATAGCAGGCAAAAACCTTTTAAATGAATTAATGGTTTACATTTCTATCATTTTATTTTTAGTATGTTGGCCCTCCAGAGCTAACCATAGTTTAAGAGACTGCTTTACATCACATAATTGATAAGTTACCATTTTGGTAAAAGAAAATGTCCAGCTATGAAACATTTGAGCATATGTCTCTCAGGTAGCACCAGCTTGAGAAAACTCTTCTAAATCTTATCATATTTCTGAATTCAGTCCCTTCTGTGAGGGCCTTTAATAGTGTGCTATTTAACTGTGCTGATAAAAATCTAGCTCAATCACTCTGCTCACATCCCTCCCGGTGAGCATATCATTTGAAGGCCATGAAGCTTGTTTCAATGTCTTCATCACTGGCTGGTTGTTTAAGAGATGGAACTCTCTTTGAGATGTGGCTATGGACTGGCCGCCATCACTATCCTCTCAGATGCAGCAGTACTGTGCAACAAGTGCTCTACTATTGTAGTCTTGCAACAGCACAGAGAATATCCACGCACAAAACAAAACTGATAATCCTCACCACACTGTAGCTGTATCTTCAAAATAAGGGAATGAAATTTGTGTAAATTTCAGGAAGCAAAAGGGAAACGCAGGATTCTTGCTGACATGAAAATTTGTGTGCCAATTTTACCTGTTATATCCACCAATGTGGTGTATACATAAGACAGTCAACATATACTTTCTATAAAATAATGCTTCTTTTCTTAAAACAGTAGGAAAATTAGCAGTTTAATGTTACACTCTTCTTGTTCAGGACACAATGCAAAAATAACACAAAAACTCTGAAGTCTATCACACAAGTTTATGTTTAGTCCCAACATATATTCAGGCAGCTTCCTCCTGGCTGAATTACCTGTAAAAATCTGCAGATTGCCTCTCCTCTCCTCTTCTGTTCCACAGCACACTTTTCAGAACTGCTCTTCCAGACAAAAAAAAAAATCCTGCAGTGAAAAAAAATTAACTAACCAGGTAACTGCTTGTTAACAGCACTGTTTAAGGGAACCTTTCTACTTTTCTTAAATAACAATACATTTTTTCCACACAGCAATATTTAGATTATTTACAAGATATTAATGAACATATGATATTATAACACTATTTACAATATTATATACCACACTGATTTTTGACACATTGTTAGGTAAGACCCACCACACTATTTATACATATATGACAAGTGTGTGTGTGTGTGTGTGTGTGTGTGTGTGTGTGTGTGTGTGTGTGTGTCTGTGTCTGTGTGTGTGTCTGTGTGTGTGTCTGTGTCTGTGTGTGTGTGTGTGTGTGTCTGTGTGTGTCTGTGTGTGTGTGTGTGTGTGTGTGTGTGTGTGTGTGTGTGTGTGTGTGTGTGTGTGTGTGTGTGTATTACCTTTTATCTAGGACACACACCCTTAATTAAATATACTAAGTCCACAGTTGCACAACTACAAAGCAAAGAGAAAACTGTTCACATAGTGAAACATTGCCGACATGCAAACTCAGACTTCTACAGAAATAAATATAACATAACAGTTGACATTTGCAAGGCATAAATTCTGATCAACACTATTTTGCATTGTAATTTCACTAATCAAAAATCGCACCAGTATTAATTTATTTTCTATATCCTTACACATTTTCTATCAAATAAAGTCATTTTCTGTGCAACATAGTTATGACACAGACTAGATTTACTTTTTCCTACTTCAGACTTCATATTACAATACCAGTGCATAACATCATTATTTTAAATATTCACATTAAACATAATCTCTAAAACTGGGTCATTAAATACTTTATAAATCAATATTAGTTTTGTCCTGATATACCTATAGTGCAATGTACACAATCTTACACATCTCCTTCTGGCCATATAACTCAAATTCCTTATCAGTGTTATTCTTTTTGTAAATTCCCTTTGTACCTGCTCTGAACTTTTTAATTTTCCAAGGGTATATATGAAAAAAACATTATTATGTGCTGTAATAGGCCTGATATTGTGATAGGATACCATTGATAGTAACATTTTTGGGTTCTTTCAAATAACCGGCACATAATCCACCTACTTAAATATGGAATAATGTTAAATTTAACTAAAGTAGTATGTATAGCATTATGAAGAAACAAGCAAAAAGCCTTAGCCAAATCCAAACATTTAACTCCTGATGTTAGTCCAAGATCCCAGGCCAGAAAAACCTGATGATAGAAGTTAATTAGATTGGTTAAAGTCAACCTGATCTTTACAAAACCAAGTTGTTCAACATCTACATTTTTTTATATTAGTCCTGTTTTTTTTTTCAGAAGCTACATGATATATTGCTCACAATATCTGTAAGGAGACTGTGGTGGTTGTGCTGCGGTAGCGTTGTTGCCTCACAGTTAGATGTTGCACGTTCGATTCTCAGAGTGTCTTCTGTGTGTCGACATGCGTGAATGGGCGTTCCTTCGTTAAAGGTTGTGCATTAGGCCCGGCAAGCCAGCACATAAAAATCTACTGCCAATCTTTAGCGGACCAGAGTTCCGCTGAGGCGACCCCTAACCGGGAAAAGCCGAAAAACAGTTTAAACTGATAGGCCTATAGTTTTTAATGTCGAGTTTGCTTTCCTTTTTATGCATTGGGATAACATAGCGTTTACATTTTTGGTACTACTCCAAATTGTAAAAAATTATTGAAAACTGAATGTAATAAACAAGATTTTATCAATCATCCTATATAATAATATAGCTTATGTCTAGCCAATTGTTTCCATGTTTATTTTCCATTATTTTATACTATATTTTAGAGTTCTAGTAATGTTATGCAATAGTCTTTTGTTAGCCACTGCTGGATATATTTTATAAGTTTTACACATTCTTTTCTTTCTTTTATATAATTTTCTTATATCCATGTTTCACAAAGAAGACGTTAAAGACAAAGCTCTTCTGCATTTAACAGCAGGCTCTACACTTTCACTAAGTACTTTCTGCACCATATCATACCCATAATTGGTTTCTTTATATGTCAAACAATAACTCCACTTAATATTATTTAAAACAGCTGTTAGTTCATCATAGTCAGTCATGCCATAATTATATTTTTTATACAATGCCTATCCATGTAGTAAATGTCAGGGAATTGTGATCTGCTATACTTAGGGGAGGACCCAGGTTGACAGAATGACTTATGTTGGGTTATTCTGTGATAATCAAATCCAGGATGTTATTTCCCCATGTTTTTTCCAGAGACTAATTGCATCAAACCATGCACAGAAATGATATCACAAACTCTTTTTCATAACATCAACAAAAAGCTAAAGTGCCATGTTATTCTCAGATAATTGAAATCTCCCATAACAGTAAATTTTTTTCATATTTAACTTTGTATTAAAAAGGATAAATATTACCATTGTTTAACTGGATTCATAATGTTTAAAAAAGAGGGCTCTAAATCCCGTACCAAAATCCCTTCTATCTCTTCTACTTCAACCAATACAAATGAAATTCTATTATGAATCCACAGGGTAACACCACCACTTATGTTATTTTTTTATATTCTCTAACTTAGTAAAGTTTAAATTTAAACCATTAGAATTACAAGATTCTACAATTTCTATAATTTTTACAAATTTTTTCCATCTATTATTCCAGTTAATTCCTCAGATTTGTTTCCTAAACTATGTGCACTGCAGAAATAATGTTTCAAAGAACTATCGTCTTCCACCATTAACCCATTTAATTTCTCTTTGTTATCTCAAAAAAAAAAAAGTTTTCACAGTCCATGATTTTGCCTGCATATTAAAAGGTATCATTCCCAAAAAGTATTTGATCATATACACAATCCTCCCAATATGTAACCAGCTTCAAGTTGTATACCAAACACAGTCTCTTTAGCCAAGAATTGAAAATATGTGCTTTAGAAGAAAGATAACCTTACCACTGTATAGATTATACAATGTTACACAAAACCAATTTTTTTCCCAGTAACATGTACCTGTTCAATATTTTCTAGTACTGTTTTTTTTCATAATATCTAATGGTGTGTTATTTAAATTATTTGCGCCTGCTTAATTTACAGTTTGCAGTTATTTTCCCTCATGAATGGAGAACAGCAACAGTCATCCCTTTGCACAAATGTAGGCCATCTACAGATCCTGGAAACTACAGACCCATAAGTCTCACTAGTCTCATATGTAAAGCCATGGAAAGAATTACAATGGAAATGATCCATAATGACATAGTAAACCTCCAGGCACTGGATCCTACCCACTTTGGTTTCATCAAAGGTAAGTCATGCCTACTCAACCTGGTGGACTTCTTCGAAAAGGTCACCAAAGCAATTGATGAAGGCAAAATGGTTCACACTGCCTACCTTGACCTGGCTAAGGCATCTGACACAATAACCCACTTGGGCATTGTTAACAAACTCAGGAGGCTAGGTACAAACCCATATGTCACCAGGTGGATAGCCAACTGGCTCATAGACAGGACCCAGGAAGTTAAAACTGGGGAGTCCACTAGTACAAAGAGGCCAGTCACAAGAGGAGTCCCTCAGGGATCAGTCCTTGGACCGCTCCTTTTTGGCATTTACTTCTACAACAATGTCAATGGTCTCTGACTGACTACATTTGCAGACGATTGCAAACTAGGAGCTGTCATTGAATCCCACACAGACACAAATGTTCTCCAGGAAGGGTTGACACAGACAAACAATTGGTGCCAGAGCCATGGACTAAACGTAAATGCCAAGAAATGTATAACAGTATCCTTCAGGAAGTCATCCACCCCCATTACTATCATACTAACAACACATCCCTTAGAGCTGACCAAGTAATTAGGGACTTAGGGACACACATAGACAGCAATCTAGTCTTTGACCATTACATGTCTACAGTAGTGAGAGAATCATTTTATTTTTTGCAACTTATAAACAAAGGTATGGCATCTAGGTCCAAGGAAGTCATTGTTTCACTGTATTTGGCATTTGTCAGACCTATCACTTAGTACAATGCCCCTTTAGGTATATACCTAACCAAGCATATCCAACAGGTGGAAAGCTCACAGAGGTTCCTCACTAAAAGAATACAGGGCATATGTAATATGTCCTATGCAGATCACCTCAAGGCACTATCCCTGTATTCTGTCTCTTACAGGCTGTTGAGGGGAGATTTATGCTTGGCATATAGGGCATTGTCTGGCCTCAATCTGATGGACCTCCTGCATATCCACAAAAGAAAAAGCACCATAATTACACATTCTAAAAACTTAAATCTTGCCTGTGATATAAATAGGACCTGCTGGAGAGACAGGTATGTATCCCAGAGTCTACCGTATCTCTGGAACAGGCTCACCATCCATGTGAAGCAGAGTTTCTCCCTAACCCAATTCAAGTGTAAGTTCGACAACTGGATGGGGAACAGAAATTTCATCCCTGGCTTGGCACCTGTGTCTCTAATGGACACAGGCAGCATGTAAATGGTTCATCTTCCAGGTCCATGCTTGTAAATATTTAATCTCCCAAGCCCCTGCTTACACTTATCAAGGGTACCAGAACTTGTCAGAGATTTGGGATGCATGGCTAGGCTTAAAAAGGCCCTTGTAGTCATTAGCCTAGTAAACACATATGAACCTATGATGTCTTAGATAATTTTTGTATAATTTGAATGATATCAGCTAGCTTCACCTCTGGCAATGCTGATACAGTTACTTCATTCCCATTTAGTTGAGTTAATTGTCTAATCACAGGTTTAATCATGGGGTCTCTAAGAATTAATCTTTCATTTTGCTTCCAGTCATCATTGAACTTCCATTTCTGCCTCCTAATGTTGATCTCTTTACTTTTATTGATAGTGTTTCATTACATTTCAGATTGTCTTCCATCTCTAGATCGTCTGTTTCTCTGCTTCCATATTCAAAACATCACAGATATATTGATTCAGATTAAAAATTCCTGACTCCACATACTCTTGTCCATTTATCAGATCAATGGAGCAATTGTCCTTCCTTCTCAGGTCCGTATCAGAAATGTGTTTTATTAACTTTATTCATATTAAACTGCGGTGGTGGTGCTGCGGTAGCGTTGTCGCCTCACAGTAAGACATTGTCCTGTTCGATTCTCAGCTAAAGTGTCTTCTGTGTGGAGACATGTGTGAATGGGCGTACCTTTGTTGAAGGTTGTGCGTTAGAGCTGGCAACTCAGCACGTAAAGATCTACTGCCAATCATTAGCGGACCAGAGTTCCGCTGTGGCAACCCCTAACCGGGAAAAGCCGAAAGACACAACAACATCATAAAAACTATTATTGGATATAAATTATTGCAATGATTACATTTTTGTGACACTCCTTATGTTTACCAATTTCCCTTATACTATACCTTTCAACCGCCCTTCCCCCAACACACGTTCCTAAAATATCCTCCTTTCTACATCACGGTAATTACTAGAAGAGAGGTAGAACATCTTTTAGAGAAAGCTGACTGCCCCAGTCATCATTTCTTTTCTGTCATTCATTTCTCTGACATGGCATGTATATATTAATAGAAAAGAAAAACTAAATTAACATGTTTCATTCTTATGCATTATACATTACATGTATGCTTTATTTCATCCTTTTTAACAAGTATTATTCATTCCAACATTACTTAAATTGCTCTGTCCCTGCCTTCTCTTAAACCTCCTCCTCCTCCTAGCATTATTCTGCATAACTATGTTTGTTATACTTAATTGATTAAATATTGTCATACGTTACTTCTCCTAATGATGTTTGAGGATGTTCACTTAACAAAGTTTCAAAACTATATATTTTGTAAGACTTCTCTAAGTTACCTAAGCTAGCACCATGATCTGTTTCTTACATTGTAAAACGAGTACTTAAAATGTCACTATTCTTTCAAGTCAGTATTTGATAAGTGCATCAGGAAATAAATAAATAAACATAAAACACAACATCTCTACACCACGTCCCATGTCTAGCAGTACAGATGGAGAGATACATAACAGGGTAATAATGACAGCTGAGGTGAAATAAGGTAATTAACCCGTATCTCTGAAACAATTACATTTGATTTTCACAAATAAGTGAGAATGGAGAGACTTCTTTTGAAAGAAGCGAGAAGATAATTTAGTAAAAGTGAAAAGAGAAGAGAGCCAAGAACTGAACTTTGTGGGACGTCTTTGTGAGAAAAGCCAGAAATATAAGCATGATTAGATCCAACTAGCATGAAGTAAGAATGGAGACAGAGTCTGAACAATTTCATGATGTCATTTTAGAAACTTGTCTCACTTAGTTTGTGAAGCAGGAAGGAATATTCAATCATACTGAAGGCTTCATTAACATACAGACAGACTGCTCTAGTAATTTTAACTTGTTTCATGTTGGAGTATATGTGATCAGTAAAAGAGTAAATGACTGTTGTAGTACTGTAATTTGGTCAGAATCTATGTTGCATCTGATTGACAATATCATCTTGGCGAGAGGGCAATGCTTAAAGACTGGGCAATGGTCAGCTGAGGGAGGGGTGAAAACTTTAGATAAGGGTGTGACAACAGCATGCTTGAGGCTGTGAGGAAGAATACAAGTAGTGAGAGTGGAATTAAGGAGGAAAGCAAGCAGTCCGAGGGGTAGCTGTCTGCAAACTCTGAAGATATCAGGATGAATGACAGTGAAGAAAGGTTGATAGCAGCAGTCAGGTTTCTCTAAAAGATGTTCTACCTCTGTTCTAGTAATTACCGTGATGTAGAAAGGAGGATATTTTAGGAACTTGTGTTGGGGGAAGGGGGTTGAAAGTTATAGTATAAGGGAAATTGGTAACTATAAGGTTTAGTACTATGAGGTGGGTGGGGAATGTTGTCTTTTAATTCAGTGACTAGGGTGGTGGAAATTTTGTGATTAGAAATGGAAGCTAGCTTTTAGAGCCCTCTGGAATTTCTTCGGATGATATAGAGTTGCACTATGAAGTTTCCTGCAGGAGTCAGCTTTGGACTTGGTGTTGCTATTCTGTTTTTTTTTTTTTTTTTGAATCTGTGATAAATACTGCATTCATCTGCACTGTAATGGTTAGCATACAGAAAGGCCAGAATTTGCTCCTAAGTTTAATAAGTTGCTTATTTTTAAACACCTTTATTAAGTAATCAGTAAGACATAGGCATGTATATATTAATAGAAAAGAAAAACTATAGTAACATTTTTCATTCTTATGCATTATACATTTTATGTATGTTTTCTTTCGTCCTTTTTAACAAGTATTATTCATTCCAACATTACTTAAATTGCTCAGTCTCTGCCTTCCCTTAAACTTCCTCCTCCTAGCATTATTCCGCATGTACTGTTTCTACAGATTCTTTTTATTTCTGTATAATTTGGTCAGTCCCATTTTAAACATCCTACCTCCAGTTCTTTTTATCTCCTTTATAATATTAGGTAATTCAATTACACTTGGTTTGATTTTGATTTGCATTTTTTAGTAATTACTTTTTGTCAGCAAACAGAATCAAAGTTAGCAGGTCCTTACTATGTGTAGGCAGTTCAAAGCTTGTGTCCCAGTTCAAAATAATTATTATCTTACTTTCAACCATTTGCTCCACCGACATTTCTGATAGAGTAGTATGTAAGGATTTTTTTTTTTAATTTGCCAACTTATTACACTTCCAGAAATCATGTTCCCATTTACCTACTTCTTTTCCATCACACTTCTAGCATTTGCTGCCTAGCTGAGAAAAAAAGTGCTTGAAGCCTACTTGAGGTTTAAAAATTCCTATGCAAACACTTCCAAGCAAAATCTTAAATGTTGGGAGTAATTCTGGGAGTTGATATTCCACATTTTCTTATTTACTTTTTGATGAGATAAAGTATGCCGTGTATGGAATGAAGAATATTATACTGTCCAAAGATATGAAATAGGGACAGATCAGGAATAGTGAGGGGCCCAGATGACATTTGTAAGTTCAGAGATGAGGAGCCTGTAGTCTTATCTGTGAAAGTTCTAGTCTGGATAATTTAAAAGAGTGTATTTTTTCTTCTCAGGGAACAAGATGTAAAGATAGGGCAGCGATTATTACCTGAAGATCAACTAATTTTTCAAGTGTGTTTGTAACGACTATGCCTGGAAGTGTGAATTTGGCGTTGGCATGATAACTCCATATCTAATCAGTGACTACCTGGGTGAGGTTGTGGGAAGAGGTAACTCTTCTGTTTTGTTTTTGTTTTTTTTGGTTTTTGGGAGCCTAACATGTTAAGGTTTAGATCACCCACAATTAATAATTTATGAAGTTTTTGTGTTATAGAATACTACAGTGTTACAGAATGCTTCACTGTCCTGTAACCCTATCCTCCAACTCTGTCCCTGAAGAGACCAGTAGTCATAACTACTTTTGTTTTTGGTCTATGGAATATTAAAAAAATGAAGGTCTGAATTCAGGCTAGGTACTCACCCATGATATAAACCTACAAAGGTAGGGCAGTCTGAAGACAATATAGCTGTCTGTGAGAGAATATTATTTGTATCTTGGACAACTCATAATCAATTTGTAGCCAGTACATATTATGTAAAAGTAAACAGAGATGTGTCCTACCATAGTGGATACCATGTGAGTCTATTGCAGGCATGCTCAAGTTTATGGTGGCAGCATGTGAGAACACCTGTGAGAAGATCAGGGGTACATAGCAGACATCACAGCTGTAGAGAGGCTAGCATTTTGTGTGACAGTGTATTTACTCCCAGGTTTTGATTGGTTTCCGTCACCATGGTGCCCATGCTTGTCACAATTGAGTTCTAGCCAACCATTGACTGTAGGTGATTGCCACTGTAGATGTGGCACCCCAAACCCGTGTACAAAATGAGAAGAAGGAGGATGATGCTAGTGCCAATCCTGATCAGTGACACATCGAGCAGTTCTGTAGAGTTAACCTCTTCGGTGTGCGGGTGGTAAAGAAGTCATATTGTACCTGGAGTAGCACAGGGGTGCACTGGTTAACATTGCTGCCTCATACTTCTTCATTCTACAATTCATTGCCCAGCTGGAGTGCCTTCTGTGCAGAATCTGTATATCATCCCTTGTCCACATGCACAATAACTGGGTGGTCTTTTTCCACTCACATTCCAAAGACCTAGGTGAATTGCTGATTTTCCAAATTGCTTATAGGTATGGATGTTGTAATTATGAGAATGTTTGCACATTCCAAGATAGACCAAGGTACTATCTGGGATTACTTTCACTTTGCCTTGTATTGATTGATTCAGAGGTGTAGACAGAATTTTTGGGACTGTATACCATGTTCATGAATGTAGCTATCATCCCCTATAACTGTAGTGCCACATCTTCCAATGGATAGTACTTTCATTAGGTTTCAGTGTACAGTCATGGCAATTCTCAGTTCTAAGATGTATCTGTATGACATCAGCATAGCAAACCCCATAGGTGTTCTGATACAACAGTATAAACTCCAGACAATAGTAAATGATTACAGTATATGAATGTAGCAAGCCAAACTAAACAATACGCAACAGTGCACCACATTAACATACCATGTAACCATGCCCAGAATCCACACACCACAATACAGGCACAAGTTAGATTGAAAGACCTTAACTAATATCATTATCTGAATCTTTTCTTTTATGTTACATAGGCAATTTATCACTGCCTCTTCTCTCACAATTGAAAAGGTCACCCAACCCTTGCATAGCAGTTGCTGAAAATTTACTGTGCTATCATCACATGTTGCTGTCTGTGATGTAGTCAGTATTTGTTTCCAGTGCAGATTGCCTCAAGTCCATCCTGCATCTATTGATTTTACTTTCTTGTTGTGTAGTCCCCTGTGTCAAAACCAAGGTGGGATCTTAGCCTCTTGGGTAATAGAACAGTTCTTTCCTAATAATTCATCACCAATACCTGAACCACATACTGATTTATCCAGGCCTCTGTTCAGCTCTGCTCTTGTGTCAGTCAGTCCTCTCACAAATGATTTGCACACTCCTGTGACTTCTTCTCACTCCATTCTCTTATCTCTACTTACCGTTCCTTCTTAATTTATCCATTCTCTCTCTCTTCTCTCTTCCTTTTCCTCTCGTCATCCCGTGATGCTGTAATTCTCATTTCTCAAACTCTGGTACGCTTGGATGTTGTGTTATCATACAGTTCTACAAGCAGACCTGACTTTTTCCACTCTGTTTTTTACTTGTCATCTTATTACTGCCAGCCCATTCCACTTTCAAAATTCAGAATTAAAATAAATACATAAAAGAACGCCAGACCTTTGTAGGTGCACTTCACTTTTTTACCAACTGTCAAGCTTTCAAAAGTGAATTCAAATAATGAAATAATACAAATGATGAATAAAAAAATAATTTAAAATAATCAATAAAGACAGAAGGCAAATCTAATAATTATATAGATCAGTAATTCAAATAATTTCAGTTGCGTTCAAAATTTAACCCTTTAGGAATCATGGTGCCACACAAAAGGATAAGAATAGTTCATTGTACAAAAAGAAATCTGGTACCAGTGCTTTAAGGTCGCTGGTTAGTCCAGGATGGACTTGATTGAAATGAACAGCCAAAGGGCTTTTTCAGGTCATTATTTTTTTATGTCCCTGACATGCTTCTGCAATCTAATCTTAAGTGTTTTAATAGTATCACCCACATAAAAAGGCTGCAGGAGCATGACAGAACATAAACAACTGATTCTGGGTTACTGCTGTATTGTCTAACAGCCCCATATTTCTTGTCATCGAACTTATCAAGAAAAGCTACCACATGTTCAAAAATATTATAGTTACCACACAGTAAGTGTCCCTGTGTTAATCAAGTTGAAAGGTTATTCCATTAATAGGCCTGATAAAATGGCTATGAACAAAAAGTCACCAATACTTGTACCTCTCCTGTAACAGACAAGGGGCAACTATTTAATTCAGATTGTTTGAAGTCATTTTAGCTGATGTTTTTTTTAATTGGCATTTGAGAGATTTGACAACTTGCAAATGACATAATTATTTAAATTTGAAAGGCCAGGCTCTTTAATAACACCATCTTCCTGGCTTCATTTCTATTTTTGGTGGTACTTGTTTCTGTTTGTCCTTTTTATCCCTTGCTGCTATTTATATCTAGCTACACCGGGCGAAGAAAAAAAGACACTCTTTAGATCAGAATAAGTCTTTTTTTATATTCTGATGCTGCCCGCTTTGAGTCTATAACTACTGAAAAAGTGCTGTTCAGTGAAAACCACCTCAAACTAATTTAAATAAATCATATTTTATCACATATCTCAGTCCCACCTTGTGCAAGTAACTTATGAGGAGGCAGATTTACCATATCAGGTCTCAGGCACATTATTAAATAAACCTCCTAGTAGATGTCTTACTCCTAAGTGAAAAAAACAGAATTTTGTCTTAAAAAAAAAAAAAAAACACCTGGCAGCTGTATAAATCTCGTCTCTTAGTTGTCACATAAAGCACCTGATGTTGTGCAGAAATTACATCTATCAGTTCTGGATCCTATCTCAAAACTCACTGCACACAGAGCACAGTAACTAATTATGAATGGCGTCTGAACCCATGGCAGGATGCAGACAGTCTCTCTTATGCAACACACACATACACGCACGCATGCACACACAATGCACACCCCTAAAGGCAGTTTAGAGGAACACTGACTCAA